>NW_006402961.1:5097-6076 GCF_000299155.1 Elephantulus edwardii
TAAATTGATCATAGTTTGATTCTGATGAACTTTATGGTTTGAGGCTCTACTCCCAGGTCTCTGATCCACCTTGAGTTGATTTTTGTGTATGGTGTGCAATGTGGATCCTGTTTCAGCTTTCTGAAGGTGGCAGTCCAGTTTCTTGTGGGTTTTTTTGTTTGATTGGTTTTTTGTTTTGTTTTTAAATTATTTTTAAATAGAATTTTTAAATTATACTTGTTTATTTACTAAATTTTAATACATTGTTTTTCACACCAGATTCTTCTCTCACCCCCCAAACAAATTATACAACCCCATGATTAATCCCCCGTCGCTGCACATCCTCATCCCTCTGCTTTCACCCTCACCCTGCCTTGGATTCTCAATTCATCACAATTTGTTGAAGAAGTTATCCCTTTGCCTTTTGATAGGTTTTATTTTCTTGTTGAATATCAATTGACCATAGATAGATGGGTCCATTTCTGGGTTCTCCAATTCCATTGGTATATGTGTTTATTGTTGTACCAGAAAAATGCTGTTAGGGCTTCTACTGCTGTGTAATAGGTTTTGAGGTCATGGAGTGCTATGCCTCTCACTTCAGTTTTGTTCTTCAGAAGTGTTTTTCTTATTCAGGGTCTCTTACGTCTCCAAATAAACTGGACAATTTCCCTTTCGATCTCCTTGAAAAAGAAATTTGGTGTCTGTATTGGGATTGCTTTGAACACAAAGATTGCTTTTGGTAGGATTATCATTTTCACAATAGTGAGTCTTCTTATCCATGAACAGGGCTCATTTTCCATTTATTTAAGCCTTTTGTTGTGTCTCACAGAAATTTTCTGTTGTTTTCTTTGTATAGGTTTTTTGTGTCTCTAGTTAAGGCAACTCCCAAGAATCTCAATTTGTGATTGGTTATTGTGAATGGTATTGATTTCTTGGTTTCCTTCTCTGAGTTCTGTTATTGTAGAGGAATACCAATGATTTTTGGATATAGATCTTATAT
>NW_006402962.1:0-1134 GCF_000299155.1 Elephantulus edwardii
CCTGCGACATTCCAGTCACCCATTATTATCAAAGGCTCTCCTGGAAAACCGGCGGGCCTTCGGGCCTGTGGCATTCCTGTCACGCATTATTATCTGAGCACAACGAAGAGGCATTTTTCAAACTCTCACCGGGAAACCCAGCAGGCCCACGGGCCTGCAGCATTCCAGTCACCCACTTTTATCATTGCACAACGAAGAGGCATCTTTCAAAGGATCACCCACAGGGAAATGCGGGTGGCCCTCTGACCTGCGGCATTCCAGTCACTCATTATTATCAATGCACAACGAAGAGGCACCTTTGAAAGGCTCACCGGGAAAACCGGGGGGCCCTCGGGTCTTAGGAATTACAGTCACCCATGATTATCAATGCACAACGAAGCAGCATCTTTCAGTGGCACACTGGGAAAACCGGCGGGCTCTTGGGCCAGCGGCATTCCAGTCACATATTATTATCAATGCGCAAGGAAGAGGTAACTTTCAGAGGCTGACCGGGAAAACCTGCGGGCCCTCGGGCCTCCGGCATTCCAGTCACCCATTATTATCAATGAACAACGAAGAGGCATCTTACAGAGTCTCACCGGGAAACCCGGCGGGCCCTTGGACCTTGGGCATTCCAGTCCCCCATTATTATCAATGCACAATGAAAAGGCATCATTCAAAGTCTCACCGGGAGAACTGGCGGGCCCTCGGGCCTGTAGCATTCCAGTCACCCATTATTATCAATGCGCAACGAAAAAGCATCGTTCAAAGGCTCACCGGGAACACCGGCGGGCCCTCGGGCTTGCGGCATTCCAGTCACCCATTATTATCAATACACAACGAAGAGGCATCTTTCAAAGCCTCAAGAGAAAAAATGGGGGATATCGGGTCTGCGGCATTCCAGTCACCCATTATTATCAATGCCAAATGAAGAGGCATCTTTCAAAGGTTCACCGGGAACACCGGTGGGCCCTCGGACCTGTGGCATTCCAGTCAGCCATTATTATCAATGCACAACGAAGAGGTATCTTTCAAAGTCTCACCAGGACAACCGGCGGGTCCTCGGGCCTGCGGCATTCCAGTAACCCAATATTATCAATGCACAACAAAGAGGAATCTTTCAAAGCCTCACCAGGAACACTGGCTTTCCCTCGG
>NW_006402962.1:2954-4240 GCF_000299155.1 Elephantulus edwardii
AGAGGCATCTTTCAAAGGCTCATCGGGAAAATCGGATGGGCCTCGGACCTGCGGCATTCCAGTCACCCATTATTATCAATGCACAATGAAGGGACATATTTCAAAGACACACAGGGAAACCCGGTGGGCCCTTGGGCCTGCGGCATTCCAGCCAACCATTATTACCATTTCACAATGAAGAGGCGTCTTTCAAAGGCTCGCCGGGAAAACCGGGGGACCCTCGGGCCTGCGGTATTCCAGTTACCCATTATTATCAGTGAGCAACGAAGAGGCGTCTTTCAAAGGCTCACGGGGAAACCCAGTGGGCCCTCGGGCCTGCAGAATTCCAGTCACCCATTATTATCAATACACAATGAAAAGGCATCTTTCAAAGTCTCACAGGGAAAACTGGTGGGCCCTCTGGCTTGCAACATTCCAGTCACCCATTATTGTCAATGCGTAGCGAGGAGGCCTCTGTCAGAGGCTCACCGGGAAAACCGTCGAGCTCTCGGGCCTGCAGCATCCCAGTCACCTATTATTACCAATGCACAACGAAGTGGCATCTTTCAAGTATCACCGGGGAAAACGGCGGGATGTCGGATCTTCGGCATTCCAGTCACCCATTATTATCAGTGCACAACAAAGAGGCATCTTTCAAGGGCTAACAAGGAACACCGGTGGGTCCTCCGGCCTGCCGCATTCCAGTCACCCATTGTTATCAGTGCACAATGAAGAGGCATCTTTCAAAGGATCACCGGGGAAACCGGCGGGCCCTCGGGCCTTCGGCATTCCAGTCACCCATTATTATCAATGCACAACGGAGAGGCAACTTTCAAAGTTTCACCGGAACACCGGTGGGCCTTCGGGCCTGCGGCATTCCAGTCACCCATTATTATCAAAGCACAATGAAGAGGCATCTTACAATGGCTCACTGGGAACACCGGCGGGCCCTCGGACCTGTGGTATTTCAGTCACCCATTATTATCAGTGCGCAACGAAGAGGCATCTGTCAGAGCCTCACCAGGAAAACCAGCCGGCCCTCGGTCCTGCAGCATCCCAGTCACCCAGTGTGATCAATGTACAACGAAGAGGCATCTTTCAAAGGCACACAGGGAAACCCGTCGGGCCCTCGGACCTAAGGCATTCCAGTCACCCATTATTACCAAACCCCAACGAAGATGCATCTTTCAAAGGCTCACCTGGAAAACCGGCGGGTCTTCGGGCATGCGGCATTCCAGTCACCCATTATTATCTATCCACAACGAAGAGGCATTTTTCAAAGGCTCACTAGGAAACCCAGCGGGGCC
>NW_006402963.1:0-566 GCF_000299155.1 Elephantulus edwardii
CCACTCACAAAGCCTCAATCAACATAGAAGAATTCATACAGGAGAGAAACCTTACGAATGTAAGGAATGCGGGAAAACATTTTCACGCTCAGATTACCTCACAGAACATCGTAGAATGCACACAGGAGAGAAACCTTATGAATGTAAGGAATGTGGGAAAAGGTTTTCCCACTCAAGTTGCCTCATTCGACATAGAAGAATTCATACAGGAGAGAAACCTTACAAATGTACGGAATGTGGGAAAACATTTTCACTCTCACATTACCTCACGAAACATCTTAGAATTCACACAGGAGAGAAACCTTATGAATGTAATGAATGTAGAAAAAGGTTTTCCCAGTCGAATGACCTCATTCAACATAGAAGAATTCATACAGGAGAGAAACCTTATGAATGTAAGGAATGTGGGAAAACATTTTCTCACTCAAGTGGACTCATTTCTCATAGAAGAATTCATACAGGAGAGAAACCTTATGAATGTAAGCAATGTGGGAAAACATTTTCTCAGTCAAGTGGACTCTATTCTCATAGAAGAATTCATACAGGAGAGAAACCTTATGAATGTA
>NW_006402963.1:3166-3973 GCF_000299155.1 Elephantulus edwardii
AGTTCTGGCTCTGTATTCTTTTTGTCACGGTAGAGAAAGCCAACTGATTTTTGTATGTTGATCTTGTATCCTGCTACTTTGCTGAATTTGGACCAACTTTTGAATTCTGGCCAAGCTGTTGTACAAACTTTTGTTCTCTCGTGTTTTTAAAGCTGTACTTTATGGGAAAGAGATCCTCCATCCTATTTTCTGAGATCCTTCTAAATATCCACAACGGAAAGGCAAACCCACGTCATCAAGGGAATTCCAAGTGGTGGGAGTCCAATATGACAGTTCCAAGGTCCTATAGACTTTCCAAGCCCACACTTGGTGATTGCCATGGATTTGATCATCTTTTTCTTAAGTATCGGTTCTTGAATTTGAATTTGAATCTGACGATCTGTTTTCTGTGATCCCAAAGTACCATTGCGCATTCACTTTTCCAGCAATGTTGTTGTTGTTATGTGCCGTTGAGTCGCCTGCAACTCATAGCGACCCTATGTACAACAGCCCTAAACTTCGCTCTGTCTTGTGCCAATCACACTGTCTCTGACACTCCCATCCCAATTATCCCAGTCACTAAATCAATCCACCTCATAGAGGGCCTTCCTCTCCTGCGTTTCCCTCCACCCTCCCAAGCATGATGTCCCTCTCTAAAGACCAGTCTCTCCTCACAAGATGACCAAAGTATGTTAGACGGAGCCTCAGAATCCTTGCCTCCAGGGAGCCACCTGGTTTAACCCTTTCCAAGACAAATCTCTTTGTTTTCCTAGCAGTCCATGGTATTCTCAATACTCTTCTCCAGCACCACAGCTCAAAGGCATCAAT
>NW_006402964.1:0-4314 GCF_000299155.1 Elephantulus edwardii
TAATAAAAAGAGTCTTTGGGTCGGCAAATATCCTTTGGGTCTCCAGTGTTCAGCTTATTGTCTTTGGCAGAAGTATAGAGAGATCTGATTGGCACAGCCAGAATTTATCTGCTTTAGCTTCCCCAACTTACATTATGGTGAAGCAAGTGTGGCAAGCTGGGACATGTTGAATAGCAGTATGTGTTTGACCAGTCATGTTCAATATAAGCTATGTTGCCTTAGCAACAAGTTACATTCCCTTATCAGGGGTTTACACAGGTTGAGGCCAATGGGCCTTTACAGGCAAGTTCTGTACCAGTTACATTCCCTTATTAGAGTTCTAAATGTGTTGCGGCCAGTGGAGCATCATGGCTACTAACAGCCTGTTTAGGCATGTTAAACTGTTTAGTATATTTTTCACAAATATTCTTTTTTTCTTCTTGTTTCATTCTTCTTTCTCCTCTAAATAGCAAGTAAGTTTTTCTGTTCATTTTTATTTCAATGTTTGGGTTTTTTGGTTTGTTTGTTTACTGCTCATTGCTTGAAACAGTTCATGGTGCATAGTGGGAGTTAAAAAATGTCTAAAGGAAATAAATGGTGTTGTTTAGTGGAAAATACATTCCAAAATGGTCCCCATGACATTGTGCAAAGTTTTGGTTTTGGTCTCCTTTACATGAAAATGGTTTCATTATATAATGATACAATGGTAAGATGTGTCACAGTACTCAGGATCCAAATGAATAATTTTTCAATTAATTACATTTTGCATGTAGTTCATAGAATATTAAAAAGTAGAGGTGTTCTATTTTTTTGCTTTTCAAAAATTCCAATCATTTAATTTATAAATATGTTCCTCAGACACCAGAAATTTAAGTGAAATTTTAAAATGTGACTTGACACAGTTTGTTTAGGGGGAAAAAATCCTTATGGTAGTATATGATATTCTTTGGTAAATTACATTTTGATTTGCAGATAAGTTTTACAAGCTTAAGTGATTGCGAGAATAGAATTTAAGAAACTGCTAAGAAATTTGATACAGAAAGCATTTCAAGAGTGGTGAACTCTGACAGCCAAAATCAGAAGCCTCTTGAATCCTCTCTTTGATCCCCTGTCATTTATCCTTTGACTATTTCAGAAGTTTGTATTTCAAGTAATTGTTAAACTTCCATATTTTGGGCATGTTGTCAGGAGGTGTGTTGGACAAAAAGATCATGCTGAGAAAGGCTGTAAAAGAAATCAAAACCCTTAATAAGATGGAATGATATGGTGACTATAACAATGGACTTGACCACTGCAGAGATTGTTAGGGTGATGCAAGGTTTCTGTTGGTCATAGGGTTGCTATGAGTCATAGTCATCCAACAGCATCTAAAAATAACAGCAAATGAATAGTAAGCGAATTGTAGTGGAGTCTCCATTATTGATCCTTCAGTTATATAACATTCCTGATTTTTCAGGTCTAAGTTATCTCTTTCCCACAAAGACATTCTTATTTTCTCTAATTTTCCCTTTACTAGGGTCGATAGATGTCCTTCTTCCATGTTTCTGTGGTGTTAATTATTTTCTAAATCAGAAAACAACATATAATTGTAGTAATTTTAACTCTGTTTCCCAAAGTAAATGTGAGTATTTGTGAGAATAAGGATTAGGTTAATATTATTTCTCTTTGAATCCTTAATACCAAATGCATTGTCTAGAAGAGCTAACTCTTAACAATGTAAACTGAGTGAATTAATGAATGAATGTCTTATTGCGGCTATCATAAGACTTCAGTAGAAGAAAAAAGTTATTAAGATAATATTTAGAATTGGGAAAGGATACCTTAAAATATCAAACAGCAAATCGTTTTCATTTCTTCTTGTAAGCTGCTCTCAGTTTGAGTCTGATTTATTGGGGCCCATGAACAATAGAAAAGAATATTGTCAAATTCTGTGTCTTTTTCATGATTATTGCTATGATTAAGTTTATTGTTTTATTCATGGGATAGATTGAGTGCCTTCTAACCTAGGATGCTCATCTTTTAACACTATATAGGACAGCATCTCATTGTTACCTGTAAATTATTTCACTACTGAGAATATATCCTAAGGAAATTAGAGCTCAGACAGGAACAGATGTACATACATCTATGCTTACTGAAGGATTATTCATAATAGCAAGGAGATGGAAGCATCTCCAGCACCCATTAACAAATAAAAGGATTGAAGTATATTCACACAATACAATACCATGTGAAAGGTCACCTGGAAGCTAGGCAGCATTCTGCATAGATGAGCCCCTTGGGACACATTCCGATGCAGCAGCCAGTCAGAAGAGAGCACACCATTGGCCACTTTCTGCTTAATGCTAGTAGTGAAGCAGCTCACTTAAAGGGTCCTAGCCAGCTCCATACATGGAAAGGGGCAAAGGACATCTGATTAATGTCCTCTACAGGGAGCTGACCACTGAATAGAGAGAGCTGACCACTGAATAGATCAATTTGCATCCCTCCTCCTCTCCCATTCCCACCCCCACCCCACAGGTAAAACCTTTGTTGTAACACACGCACCGCACCCCCTCAAGACTTCCCATTCCTACTGCTTCCCTCTGTCTTGGGTTTGCAGAACCCACTCAAGAACTGATGATAAATTCCTTTATTTTACTTTATCTGGTTTTCCGCCTTTTTGCTTTTTCACCTCACACCATGCAACATTAATACAGTGAAGAACGTGTGAAATATTAGCCACATAGACGAGTCTAGAGGGCTATATGCCGAGTGAAATAACTTCGTCACAAAAGTACAAATACTATATTTCTCTTTTATTGGGGGAGATGGGAAGAACAGGAATAGAATGGTTAATAATCACTAATGGATAAGGAAACCAGAAGATTAACCTATAACTAATGGACAAAGGGACACTATGTGTGTTACAATTAACAATCTGGACATGACATGCCTAACTGATCAATGAGGAGGGGAAAGAGAAAACGAGAGAGGAAGTAGGGGATATTATATTGTGAAATCTGCTTGACTGGGAAAAACCCACCAATTTTAAATTTGTCACAAGGCCTTTCTTCCTTATCTGCCTTAGTGTGAAAACTGCACCATGGTTGACCCTGCTGGTATTTGAAATATTAATAACTTATCATCTACCATCTTAGCAACATGTAATTCATGGAAATTCCTACAACTTGACAAAGTGAAAGTTAGGTAGTAGCTAAAATGATTGTTTTGAAGCTTTATTTATTTTGTTGTAGTTGAGAATATACACAGTAAAACATACAAATTCATTTGTTGAATTGTGCAACCATTCATAACAGCATTTTCTGAGTTATTTCCTCCACTAGCCATACTTAATCTTTGCAATTTTTATTGTCAACTCAAATCCCTGGAGATAGTTCTTAAATGATCATAGTGCTTAAGGAAGACTTTTTTTTACTGTTGTTGTACTGATCAATAGCTGATCCTTCAGTGGTTTTTCAAAGGCATCTATATGCACAAAAGATTATATTTCTCCCTCGAGTTCGAAACACTTACCTTAGCCTTGGCAGAACCCACCTTCAGGCTACTGTCTGTGTTAAACTATTGCTTGATTTTTATGAAAACTTGAAGGGACATTTTTGGTTTGAGGTATAAAGACTATCTTAGGGCAATAGTTTGAGAGGTTCATTCCATTTCTATGGCTCCAGGAGGTCTAAAGTCAAGATTTTTGCAAATATTCTTCATTTTTTCCCCCCAATAGGACTAGAAAATTACAGCCATACTGCTCCCTTTATTTCTTTCTCCGAACACTAAAAAAAAAAAACACAAAAAGGAATTCATTGGGAAATCTTTGATATATAAGAGGAGCTCTGGTGGCCTAGTCATAAGCAAGTAGTGCTTCTGACCCAAAGGTAATGCCTTTCTGGTGTTTCGAATCTACAAGCAGCTCCACTAGAGAAATAAGTTCCTTATCCTCCCGTTTAATTAACAGCTTAGAAACCCACTCTAGGGTCAGTCATGAGTCTGTTTCAACTGGACATCAATGAACTTTTGAGGTTTTTAACATATATGCTGCTGGCTTTTTAGTATCGTATGCAAAATAATATGAAAATGATTTATTTTGCCATTCCTTGGTTATCATTAGTACTTGTTGCTGATGAGAAATAAATATCACATCCTATGATAATGTGCTTTCCAGCGGGCCTGAGGGCCGCAGGCCCTCGGGCCAGAAGGAAAAACATAATCGGCACAGAAATTCTACAGGACACGTCACCTTCCCTTGGAGACACCACAACTAAATTTAAGAGACATGTCAGCCGTCAATGTTTTTGGAATCACAGAAGCCAAGAAAGGCTTAAGATACAAACTGCCAGA
>NW_006402965.1:0-580 GCF_000299155.1 Elephantulus edwardii
GGTAGGGTGGAGGGACCGAGCAGGAGGAGAAGGCCCTCTATGAGGTGGATTGATTAAGTGACTGGGGCAATTAGGATGGGTGTAGCAAAAATGGTGCGACAGGCACAGGATAGAGCAAAGTTTAGGGCTGTTGTACATAGGGTCGCTATGAGTCACAAGCGACTCCACAGCACATAACAACAACAACAACAACAAAAACAACAACAACAACAACTGTGTAATAGACTGTGAGGTTAGAAGTGCTATGCCTCCCACTTCATTTTTCTTTTTCAGAAGTGCTTTGCTTATTCAGAGTATCGTTCCTCTGTAAATAAACTTGATAATTTCTCCCCAATCTCCTTGAAAATGAATTTGGTATCTCTATTGGGATGTGTTGGACATGTAGATTATTTTTGGTAGGACTGTCATTTTCACAATACTGAATCTTCCTAAACCATGATCAGGGAACATTTTTCATTTGTTTAGATATTTTATTGTGTCTTGCAGAAATGTTCTGTAGTTTTCTTTGTATGCAAGCAAGATTCTACTGAAGATTATCCAAAAATTACTGGAACAGTACATCAGCAGAGAACTGCCAGAA
>NW_006402965.1:1650-4317 GCF_000299155.1 Elephantulus edwardii
AATCTGGATGGGTGTGTCAGAGGCAATGAGATTGGCACAGGATAGATCAGGGTTTAGGGCTGTTGTACATAGGGTCCCTATGAGTCGCAAATTAGTCGACGGCACATAACAACAACAATAACAAGGCTATTGTATCTCAAGTTAGGTTCACTCCCAAATATCTCAGTTTGTGATTGGCTGAGGAGCTGAATAGACTATTTCAAAGGGTAGTTCAAAAAGACAAGGCAGAGATTTATAATGAAATGTGCAAGGAGCTGGAGTCGGAAAAATCAAAAGGGCTGAACTCACTCACTATTTCTTAACCTGAAAAAACTAAAGAACAAATTCAAGCCACAAGTAACAATGCTTAAGGATTCTCTGGGCAGAATATTGAATGATTCAGAAAGCTTTAAAAGAAGATGGAGTAAGTATACACAATCATTGTACCAAAAATAATTCACTAATACGGAAGAATCTCAAGAAACAACATATGATTAAGAGGCAACGGTGATGAAGGAGGAAGTTTAGGCTGCTCTGAAGGACTTGGTAAATAATAAAGCCCCAGCAATTGATATATTTCAACAAATAGATGCTGCCCTGCATTTTCTCACCAAGAAATCTGGAAGACAACTACTTGGGCAACTGACTAGAGGAGATCCACATTTATTCCCATTCAAAAAAAAGTGACCTGACCGAGTGTAGAAATTATCAAGCAATATCACTAATATCACACACTACTATCAAAATCCTCCTGAAGATTATCCAGAAACAACTGGAACAGTGCAACGACGGAGAACTACCAGAAATACACCCTGGGTTTATAAAAGGTTGTGGCTCTAGAGACAATATTGCCATTGCCAGATGTGTCTTGGCAGAAAGCCAAAAGAGTACCAGAGGAATGTTTACGTGTTTCATTGACTATGCAAAGGCATTTGACTGTGGGTCACAACAAATTGTGGCTAACCTTGAGGAAAATGAGAATTCCAGAATACTTGATTGTGCTATGTGAAACCTATACTAACTGCATGGTTCAAAATCAGGAAAAGAGTGCGTTAGGGATGCATCTTGTCCCCATATCTTTTCAATTTGTAAGCAGAACAGATCATTTGGGAAGCAGGGCTTTATGAGGAGAATTGTGGCATCAAGATTGGAGGCAGACTCATCAACAACCTCCAATATGCAGATGACACAATCTTGCTTGTTGAAACTCAGTAAGACCTGAAATGCATGCTGCAAGAGGTCAAGGACTGTAGTCTTCAATATGGATTGAAGCTCAACAGCAAGAAGACAGAGATTTTCACCACTAAGTCAATTGGCAGTTTCATGAAAGATGGAGAAGATATTGAGATTGTTAATAATTGCAGATTGCTCAACTCCACAGTCAATCAAAAGACAAATTGCATTGGGAAAAATTTGCTGTCAGGGACCTCTCCAGAATGCTGAAAAGCAACCATGTCCATCTGGAGATTAAAGTGTGCCTAATTCAGGCTATGGTCTTCTCAATTACTTGTTATGCTTCAGAGAGCTGAGCAATGACTAACGATAACAGAAAAAGAATGGATGCCTTTGAGTAGTGGTGCTGGAGAAGAATCTTGAAAACACTATGGACTGTTAAGAAAACAACTGGGTCTGTCTTGGAGAGGATGAAACCAAATTTCTCCTTGGAGGTTAGGATCTTGAAGCTCCATCTCTTATACTTTGGGCATGTGGCCAATAAAGACCAGTTCTTGGAGAAGGACCTCATGCTCAGAAGGGCAGAGCAACATCACAGAAAAGGAAGACTTCAGATGAGATGGATTGATACAGTAATGGAAACAATGGTGGTTGGTGTGTTATTAGGACAGGGAAGGGTTCAGAGCTACACATGGTGTTAATATATTTCGCAGGCGACTCAATGACACATAACGACAACACATTATATTGGAGCTTGTGGGGGTGTGTGTGTGTGTGTTTTGTTTTTTTTTTTGTTTGTTTGTTTGTTTTTTATTTAAGCCTCTTGTTTAGAGTAAAAAAGACCTCAGGAGGGCCTTTCTATTTAAAGCTGGTTGTTATTATATTTTGGAGGAACATTCTTATAAGTAGTACAGCATTCTTTTGTCAATATGCTGTTCTGAGATAACCTGGGGTCGCTGTGATGCCAAATCTTATGCCATTGGCATGTCAAATGCCATAACCCATGATGGACGGTGTTTAGTGGAGCTCCCAGTTTAAGACAGGTTTGGAAGCAGTAGTGGCATTCATTTCCTAAACAATTTCCCTCTGAAAATCCTGTGAACTTTGATAAATGACAGTAGTTATAGAAAGGCTTCAGGATTTTTGTTCATAGGGTTTCTATGAGTTGTGCTCAACTAGATGGCAATCAATAGCAGCAAAAATATTGTAAATGGTATTGCTTTCTTGATTTCCTTCTCTGAGTTCTCTTCATTACTGTTGAGGAATTCCACTGATTTTTGGAAATTGCTCTTATATTCTGCCACTTTAGTTTTAACAGTTTTTTGGTTGAGTCTTTGGGATTTTCCCTGTACACTATCAAATCATATGTAGATACCAATATAACCATCTCTTTGCCCATCTGGATGCCTTTTATTTCCTTCTCTTGTTTTTTTTCTCTTTTTTATTAAATTTTATTAGTTTTAATGAACATTTACAGAGATTTTGGGTTTTCATTCATTCATTGTTGCAGTTTTC
>NW_006402966.1:0-630 GCF_000299155.1 Elephantulus edwardii
GGTCTTTGCTATCACTTGTTATGTATCAGAGAGTTGGACAATGACCAGGGAGGATAGAAGGAGAATTGATGCCTTTGAGCTGTGGTGCTGGAGAACAGTATTGAATGTACCCTGGACTCCAAGAAAACAAACAGATTCATCCTGGAGAGGGTTAAACCAGGCTACTCCTTGGAGGCAAGGATTTTGGGCCTTCGTCTGACGTATTTTGGACATGTTGTAAGGAAAGACAGGTCATTGGAGAGGGACATCATGCTTGGGAGGGTGGAGGGACAGCACAGGAGGGGAAGGCCCTCTGTGAGGTGGATTGATTCAGTGATGGGGTAATCAGGATGGGTGTGTCGGAGGCAATGTGATTGGCACGGGATAGAGCAGGGTTTAGGGCTGTTGTACATAGGGTCGCTATGAGTTGCAAACAACTCGACAGCACATAACAACAACAGCAAGAAGAGCATTTAAATGTACATAAAGGACGTTGGTAACTGCCTTCCACATTTCTTGGAAGAGGGTCATATGCTCACCCAGGGTTGTACTTGTTTGCTGAACGCCCTCAGTTGGTATTCCTTCCATGAAATGTAATTTTAATGAATGTTTTCATTGTTGTCCATTTTTCTACGCCCCCTTCTCCTGTCC
>NW_006402966.1:1710-3306 GCF_000299155.1 Elephantulus edwardii
AGTAAGAAACTGCGTTGCAACCCCAAGGGCACAGGGTTCAAATCCACGAGCTGCTCCGTTGGAGGAAGATGATGCAATCTCCTCCCAGGTGCTTAATTAACTCAGAAAACCTGCTGGCGGGTCAGCTCTCGGTGCGTGCACAACACAACAGGCTTTTTAAGGACAATAATTAAGTCAAATGTACATTTAAATTAGTTTTAGAATTTGCTGCTTCTTACAGTAGAAAATGTGGAAAACCAAAACTGAGGATACATTTTTTAATTAAATAAAATATATTAAAATTAAACAAATAATACAGTATCAGATTATAGAAACTTTAAGAAGAAATATCATTACTGATATAAAGTACTTAAGACAATAAAATGTAAAATAAGCATAGAAACTCAAATAAATCAGATGGGATAATAGAAATTAAGGTTTTAAGTATACTAATAAATATTGAATAATGGAAATCAACTTTAAAAAGAGATCATAATGAAACAGATTTCTAAAAAAAATAAAAATTGATGAAAACTACCTAAATAAAATATATCTCTAAATAAAAAGAATAATCTAAATTCAAATTATATTAATTTTTCTTTAAGTGTGTATCTCTTATGTGTGGTATAGTCTGATGATAAATGATAAGAGCAATAATGTTATGAATAATTATTGCCTTTGGCATTACATATTATTGTTTCTTTAGTTATTTTAAGTAATGCTTGGTTTTGACCCATTTTTAGTAACATAAGGGGGGAAAATAGTTGATGCTTTGTCAGTATACATCAGTTTATAGAATAAGAATATATCTTGAAACTAATATACTTTAATCCCCACTTTATTGAGATTGTTTATAATTTGTAATATAAATTTTCGTATTTGAATCTTTAATTATATTCCCAATGTGTTTTTTCAAAAAACGCAAAGTCAGAAAAACGTGTGAGACTCAGCAGTATAAGCATTTCTGGAAAGAGCAGATACTAAAATGTGTTTATATTTCTAATTTTTTTCTTTTTACTCCTTTTGGAAGCCATGTTTTCTAGATCCTATTGCAATGAACTACAGTAACTTGGAAATGGGAATCATTTTCATGGCGCAGAACGGAGCAGGAATTCTGGGAAACACATCTCTTCTTTGTCTTTATACCTTCACTCTACTCACTGGACACAGGATGAAGCCCACAGACTTGATTCTTAACCAACTGGTTTTAGCCAACAACTTGGTTCTTTCCTCCAGGGGGATTTCCCAGGCAATGGAGGCTTTTGGATGGAGACACTTCCTGGGTGATGTTGGATGTAAGGTTGTGATGTATTTACACCGAGTGGCGAGAGGGGTGTCACTTAACACCACCTGCCTCCTCAGTGGTTTCCAGGCCATTAGGGTTAGTCCCAGTAGACCTCGGTGGATGGATCTCAGGATAAAGTCCCCAATGAACATTGGCTTCTACTGTTCAATCTGTTGGACTCTAAACCTCTTGATAAACTCAGTTATTCCTATGAATGTATTGGGCTCTCAAAACATCCGAAATAGAAGTGATGCAAAAAGTTTTGGATACTGCTCTTCACTTAGAATAAACACATTTACACAGTCACTACACACAGCCCTGTTTTTTTCCAC
>NW_006402967.1:0-4012 GCF_000299155.1 Elephantulus edwardii
GACTGACATGCTGAGTGCTACAATGGGCTCTAGGGTATCAGGAAGTATTAGAATGGCTCAAGATAGCACAGGGATCAGATCTGTTGTTCATAGGGTTTCTATGGGTTGTACTTGACTGAACAGTACCTAACAACAATGAAAACATTCAGTATTTATAGTAAAACAGTTTACCCTAAGTTACAGCTCTATTCTGACCTTTGAGTTTCTGGTTTTCAAAATAGATTGCACATAAGTCTTCAAAAGAGCCCAATGCCTAAGGCAAAGCAGTTTTTACTTATTTATCTAGACCTGTATTTGACTTTAAAGTGACTTTTAGGATACTATATTCTTTAAAGTTCAAAAGAACAGCTAAAAACAGTAGTCTGGGTTGAACATACCAGCCTCCAAGAAAGCAAAACAATCTAAATTTCCAAGGAATTAAAAACTATCTCTCAAAATGGATCTTGCCAATAGAGGAAACTATATTTAAACTTAACAGCACAACAGTTAAACCTACCAAATGTTTGTTTTCTCTGTGTAACTCCTAGGGCAACTGCAAATGACCAGCTCCAAGAAATTTCTTAGATCTATGTCTCCAATAATCAGCTTCACTTACATAATGGACTTGTCTAGCATGTAACATTTCCTGTCAATCTGAAGTAAAATGGTTGGAAGGAGAAAAATGAAAACAGAGACCTCCAGAGTTTTCCATGTTAGAATCTGAGGTGTGTGCTCCAAATAGTATGAATTGTTTTTATTGTTGTGTTGATTGCCTTTGAGTCAAGCGCCACTCATAGCAACTCTACGAGCAAAAGGCCTGAAGCCCCTCTACAACTATCGCCATTTACCAAAGTTCATAGAGTTTCCAGAGGCGTGTTGTTTAGAAGGGGATGCCACTCCTGCTTCAAAACCTGTCATAGTATGTTATTGTTATATGCCATTGAGTCACCTGCTATGTATAGTGACCCCTATGTACAACAGCTCTGAACCCTTTCCTGTCCTGAGCCAGTCTCACTAATTCACCAACCCCCATCACCCCAGTTATTGTATCAATCCGTCTCATCCAGGGTCTTCCTCTCCTGCACTGTCCCTCCACCCTTCCAAGCATGATGTCCTTCTCCAAGGACCGATCTCTCTTGGCCACGGGCCCAAAGTAAGTGCAGTGGAGCTTCAAAATCCTTGCCTCCATGGAGAGACTTGATTTCACCCTCTCCAAGACCAATTTGTTTTCTTGGCAGTCCATGATATGTTCAAGGCTCTTCCCCAGCACCACAACTCGAAGGCATCTGTTCTTCTGTCATATAGTATGAATAACCTCAGGCAACTCATTCTTTGTTAAAAATCTCTGAGCCGTCTATGAAGAGGTGCCAGACAGTGTGTAGAATCACCATATGTAGCACCAGAGAACTTGGGCTTCAAGACCTGGTAGATGTATGGTAATTTGCGTGGCTCATCATTTTCCTGAGCTTCAGTTTACCCAACTACATTGGATAATTTTGATCCCATCTCCCAACTGGCTGAGATAGCTAAATCCACTATAGTGGACAGTGGATAGGGGAGCTCGGGGGGCCTACCAATTCGGAGCTTTACTGCCAAATCAAAGGCACGCCATTCAAATTCTTCGGCTGCTCAGCAAGAGAAAGATAGACAATCTCCTTCCATATAGTTTACTGCTGGATGGTCAGCTATGAGTCCGTTCTGATTCAATAGTGCATAAAAACAAAAACAATACAGTGAATAGGAGATATACCAAACAAAGTCTTGGCAGGAGATAACATCCCAGGTGGTTCAAAGAAAGAGACTCATGAAGAGTTTATTTATAAGGATGTTAGTAAAAGGAAGAATTGAGGTGGTGAGGTACCTGGAGAGCAATTCTTGTACTAACCTATGACTATCCCCAGAACTGAAGGCACAGAGGATGGATAGCAACATAACAATGGCGTATAACAACAATAACACTGTTATCCATCCTTGACATCCAGTGAGATCTGGAGCTATGGAGGAAAGGTATAGTTGTATGAGACCCAGTTCTGTGAGGGATGCAGGGAGTGGGGACCTTATTTCTACTGACATCTGACCCCTTGCTAGACCTTCACATTGCCAAAAATATTTGCAACCAAGACAGGTAGGTGATGCAGTACATAGATGTCAGGTTTACCTGGTAGGAAGGTCTAGGGTACTGATAAACACAGAATGAATAGAGAAGGAAGAAATATTCTGGAGTTATTCAATATGTTGTTGTTGTGCTGTAGAGTCATAGGCGATTCATAGTGACCCTATTAACGAAAGTCCTCGACACTTGTGTGACTTTCATCCTTTCTCCAGGTTTGTAGGGTTTCCCAAGGCAAACTATTTACGGTAGTGGATGCCACTCCTGCTTCCAAGCTTGTTTCAACCGGGGAGCACCACCAAACACTACCCATCATGGATAACCATTATCGCATTTTACTGATCAGTGTCACAGTGTTCAGCTTCACGGCTATATTATTCAATATAATTACACATATATCTCATCCCTAATCATCCACAGGCGCGCGCACACACACACACACACACACACACACACACACACACACACATATAGACACACTAAATATCTCCTTATATTTTCAAATAAAACTGCATGGTTAGAGTTGGAAGAAGCAATTTATATTTCGCTAACAATCCCACTGCTATGTGTTTGCTAAGTGCAGTAATGAATTCAAGATAAACATTGTATCTTCTTTCCCCCAACCTCAGAACTATTAGTAATTATGGTTTTGGCAAGACATAGTAACTCTTGGACCCAAATCCTATCTATAAGATATATAAATAACATTTAGTGATTTGAGAAAGTTAATATGCTTCTCTAAAGACCTTAATAACACATGACCAATATGTGAATCAGCACCCTGGACGTTATATTCCCTAGTAGACCAAAAAGAATTGTTAGAAAATGTGTAAGTAGCACACTGTGTAACGCTGCTGCCTTATTTTCCCCATTACTACCATGTCTTTAAGACTGCTTATTTATATGGATCCCCTGAAAGGTACATAAAGTTAATACTGTAAGCTACTAACCAGAAAATTCTGTCTCAATGCCTCTAGAATTGCCTCCAAAGAAAAACCTGGCAAACATACTTTGAGAAAATTAGCCATTGAAAATGTTACGAGTCACAGTTCAACTCTGACACATGCAGAGTCCACACTTTGACACACTTAGAATCATAAAAACAAAATTATTTGTCATGGTGGCTTCTCAGGAAACTACAATTGCCTCATATTTTAAAAGATAACCTCTTCCACTCCAGCCCTTTTGTACCATGTTAGACACCATTGTGAGAAAGACATGGTGATGTGCTTTCATAAAGATTACAGTCAAGGGAACCACATGGATTATTCTACATGCGAGTGCATGAGGTCACCGTGATTGAAAAATCAATTCAAGGGAAATGAGTTTCAGTTCTACATTGGTAAAGGAAGGACAGTGTTTGTTGTTGTTGTTTTGTGCTGTGGAGCTGGAACCAACCCATAGCCGATCATCAGGCTTTCAGAGACAATAAAGCGCTCAGTGGCTGCAATCTCAAAGGCAAAATGTTCAAGTCCACCAGCAGCTCTGAGAGAGGGCAATCTCCTTCGGTACTTTGAACCTTAGACTAAAGGTAAAGGAGGAGGCCTACTCAAGGGTGTGACTTTAAAACCATATAGGGCCAAATTTATTCATTTTAGAAGAATATTCTTTTAAAGACACAGCAAAGATTTGTCTATTTGCTGCACTGAACAATTTGGAGTTGCTGTGATGCTGAACAACACTGTTCTGTAGTTATAGCAAATACCTTAATGGTTACTCATTATGTACAATGTTTGAATGAGCTTCCAGATTGATTCATGTTGGGAAGCAGGAGTGACATCCACTTCCTAAACTAGATCTCTCTGAAAACTCTACAAACTCTTTTATAAATGTACAGAAATGATGTTAATTATAGAACAGAGTTCATGTCTTTTATGCAAAGCTTACTCTGAGTCATATTTGACTTGACAACACTTATCCACT
>NW_006402968.1:0-2363 GCF_000299155.1 Elephantulus edwardii
AAAAGTTGCAAATAGAGACACCATTTGACCCAGCAATTCCACTACTGGGAATATACCCCAAAGAGACCATAACTGACATCCAAGCAGATATATGCATACCCATATTTATCACAGCTTTGTTCACAATAGCAAGGAGTTGGAAACAATCTAAGTGCGCCCATCGACAAACGAATGGATAGAGAAGCTGTGGTATATTCGCACAATGGAATACTATGCTGCATTGAAAAACAAGGAGCTCATGCAATATTATTCAAAATGGGAGACCCTGGAGGACATTATGCTGAGTGAAATATCTCAGTCACAAAAGGACAAGCACTGCATAGTGCCTCTGTTGTAGAATGGTACTAGCATCAGGGTTGGGGTAAGAATGAGAAAAACTGAAGCAATTATGTATACTGCATTGAAACAGATGAGGGAGAGAACAGTTCAAAGGCAGTATATTATATGGTATTATGATTATCATAAGAGTCCAGAATGAAGGTTGCAAAGTGTAGTATACATGGGGCGGTGGAGTGGGTGGTGGTGTGTAGAGGGATTGTATACCAATGAAGGAATTTTTCTTTTCCTTTTCAAAGAGAGGAGTGAACTGGGGGGAGTGGTGGGCAGGGAGAAAAGTGCAACAATAAATGACTGGAAATTCAAAATCTCTGTAAATGTTCATTGAAATTAATAATTAAAAAAAGAAAAAAACTGTTGATAGTAAAACTCAGTGGGTAGGTTAATATTTTAGTACAGCTACGGAGACACTCAAAGGACTGGAAGTTAAATGTAAATGAACGTAAACAAGAAACCCAAAATGTACAGAATGAGAAAGAAGAGATGAGAAACATACAGGAAAAAAGAATTCTCTAACAATCTTGCCTTTTAAGCCCAGAAAATGAGACTGGAAGAAAGAGAATACTAGAAGAGATAATAACAGAATATTCCATAATTGATAAAAATACTTAAATCCATAGGTATAGGTAATACAAGGTCTACTAAAAAATATCAAAATCAGTGTACACTGTGGTAAAAACTTCAAGAGTAAAAACAAGAAAGAAATCTTGCATAAGTTGGAAAGACAGTAGATATTACCTTAACCTTGACGGTAAATTTATGAACAATAAAATGGAAACTAGGGTAGGAGACAGAAGCATATTAAAAAAAGATACCTGAAAATAGCAACCAAAGGCAGAATTAATCATCTGTTAATAACAGTATAAATTTATATGAATAAAAGCAGCTGTCAATATCTTATAAAGTTAGATATTGTCTAATTAAATTGTAATTCTATATTCTGAAGTTTATACACCATGTTGTTGTTATGTACCTTTGACGCATAGTGACCCAATGTCCAACAACCTTAAGCCCTGCTCTACCCTGTGCCCACCTTATTGTTTCTGACACACCTACCCCCATTACCCCAGTCACTGAATCAATCCATCTGATAAAGGGTCTTCCTCTCTTTCACTGTCTCTCCAACCTCCCAAGCATGATGTCCCTCTCCAAGGGCTGGTCCTTCCTTGCAACATGTCCAAAGTATGTCAGAAAAAGCTTCAGAATCCTTGCCTCCAATGAGCAGCTTGGTCTCACCCTCTCTAGGGCAAACCTGTTTGTTCTCCAACAGTTCATGATATATTCAGTACTCTTCTCCAGCACCACAGTTAGTCATTGTCTAGCTTTCTGATGCATAGCAAGTAATTAAAACGAGTATAGCCTGGATCAGGCACATCTTAGTCTCTAGACTAAAATCACTGCTCTTCAGTACTTTGGAGAAGTCTCTGACAGCAAACTTTGCCAATGGAATTCATCTTTTAATTTCCTGGCTGCTGGTTCCACGAGTGTTGATTGTTCCATGAGTGTTGATTGTGGAGCCAAGCAGACTAAAACAACTTAGCTGAGAAAAATTCTTCTGTGCTCACCAGTAAACATACAGGTATAGTAACAGTAGTTTTTTTGTAAGAACAAAAGAATTGAAAAAATCCACATTCCCCTAACGAAGATAATTAGTAAATACATTATGGAACAGTCAAATAATAGAAGAGTGAAACTGAATGACTACTACAACCAGAATGAATCTTTGAAATATAATGTTAAGGGAGGAAAAAGTAAGGTACAGAAGACTTCATAAAGTTTTAGCACTCAAAAAGGCCAAAAATAACCATAGTATATATAAAGGCGATTTGATGATGCAGTTCCTTAAGAGTGTAAAATGGTGCAACCACTACGAAAGGAGGTGTGGTGCATTCCCAAAAAGTTGCAAATAGAAATACCATTTGATCCAGCAATTCCTCTAGTGGGAATATACCCCAAAGAGACCATAACTGCCACCCAGGCAGATATATGCACACCCATGTTTATTGCAGCTTTGTTCACAATAGCAA
>NW_006402968.1:3973-4671 GCF_000299155.1 Elephantulus edwardii
CTGAACTGGTGGATCGGCATGCTGGATGTTATCTTGTAGGTGGCTCATGAGCATGAGATCCCGGGCCTGGTACCAGCGGGAGTGCAGGGCGTGATGGTAAATGTGGCAGAGGATGGCACACGTGCGGATCCGATCTGTGCGGTCCTTGGCATAAATGTACTTGCACAGTCTCTCCATCAGCACCGCAGAGTCCTCGCCCTCATTCTCTGCCTGATCTTGCTCAGACTGGGGGAGAGCAGAGAACATGAAGAAGACATGGCAAGGAAGGTGGAGCTGAACGCTCGGGCTCTAGCAACCAGAGCTGAGGCTACATGCAGCTGTTCTGATCCCACAGCATCCTGCCCACCCTGCTACGCCGCCTCAGGAAGTCCCTGGGGAACCGCTCTTCCTGGTCCACTTTAGAAGTCTGTCTACCCAATAAACGAGCAGGAGAGACATTCTCTCTCCCATCTGACACCAGGGATGAGCCCTCCCCCCTGAGGAGCCCTCCCCGAGGAGCCCTCACCTTGGAGGAGCCCTCAGGAGGGGTCAGCTGCCGCTGGTGGGCCTTATAATCAAACTTGTAGTAGGTGTGGAGGATCCGCTTCAAGTAGACCCGGCAGATCTCCTCGGTCGTGCCCTTCTCCTCCAGGTAGCGCTGCACCCGCTCAATGATGGCACACACCTGGGCCTCGTCCTTGAGATGCTCCACGTACTCT
>NW_006402969.1:0-4281 GCF_000299155.1 Elephantulus edwardii
GATGAAACCATGTGATTTGAAGTGTCACTGTAATTGGGTTATTATGACAAGTCTCACTATAAAAGGTTTGAAAAATAAATCAGCATGGAATAGCAAAAAAAAAAAAAAAACCAACAATGCTGGTGAGGTTGTGGAGAAATGGGAACCCTGGGTGGAAATGTAAAATAGTGCAACCACTGTGGAAGGTGGTATGGCACTTTCTCAAAAAGTTGCAAATAGAAATACCAGTAAACGCAGCAATTCCACTACTGGGAATATACCCTAAAGAAACCATAACTGCCACTCAAGCAGATATATGCCCACCCATGTTTATTGCAGTTTTGTTCACAACAACAAAGGGATAGAAACAATCCAAATGCCCATCAACAAATGAATGGATATAGAAGCTGTGGTATATTTACACAATGGAATACTATGCTGCATTGAAAAACAAGGAACTCATGAAATACTATACAAAATGGGTGACCCTGGAGGACATTATGCTGAGTGAAATATTTCAGTCACAAAAGGACAAATACTACATAAAGCCACTGTTGTAAAACAGGACTGACATGGGAATTGGGGGGAAACTAATAAGAGCAAAAATCTATGAGACAGAAAAACAATTGAAACCATCAATAAGACCAGTAGCTGGTTTTTTGAAAGGGTCAATAAAACAGAAAAACCAAAGGCAAACTTAACAAAAGAAAAAAGGAGAAAACACAACTAACTCAATTAAGAAATTACAGAGAAGACATCACAACAGAACCAGAGGAAATTAAATCTATAATATCAGAATATTATGAAAAGCTATACTCTGATAAATTTGAAAACTTGGCCAATAGAATACCAAAGCACATTAAAAAAATTATTCACTCTACAACCAGGAGAGGATAAAATAGATGAGTGGGACCTTCTAAGAATCAAATCCCTATGCACACCCAAAAACTTCTCCAACAGGGTAAAAAGGGAAGCCACAGACTGGGAAAGAATATTTGGTAATGACATATCAGATAAGGGACTTAAATCTAGAATTTATAAAATATTGAATTACCACAATAAGATAAAGGTAAATAGCCCAATTGAAAAATGGGCACAGGATATGAACAGACACTTCACCAAAGACATTCAGATGGCAAACAAACACATGAAGAAATGTTCAAAAGCCCTAGCTCTAAGAGAGATGCAAATCAAAACAACTATGAGATATCATCTCACCCCAGTAAGAATAGCAAAATTTAACAGAACAGAAAACATCAAATGTTGGCAAGGTTGTGGAGAAACTGGAACCCTTATTCACTGTTGGTGGGAATGTAAAATGGCGCTTTCTCAAAAATTTGCAAATAGAGATACCATTTGACCTAGCAGTTCCACTACTGGGAATATACCCTAAAGAAACCATAACCACCGCCCAAGCAGATATATGCACACCCATGTTTATTGTGGCTTTGTTTGCAATAGCAAAAAGCTGGAAACAACCCAAGTGCTCATCAACAAAGGAATGGATAGAGAAACTCTGGTATATTTACACAATGGAATGCTATGCAGCATTGAAAAACAAGAAACTCTTGAAATATTATGCAAAATGGATGATCATGGAGGACATTATGCTGAGTGAAATATCTCAGTCACAAAGGGACAAATATTACATAGTGCCACTGTTGTAAAACAGGACTGACATTGGAGTGGAAGGAAGAAAAAGAAGGCGGGGAGGAATGATGTATACTGCATTGAAACAGATGAGAGAGAACTGTTTAAAAGGGATATGTGATTGGGTATTATTTTCACAACTGGAGTTCAGAATGAAGGCTGCACAGTGGAGTGGACTTGGGGAGAGGGATTGCATAACAATAAAAGAGTTTTTCTTTTACTTTTCAAGAAGAGTGAATGGGGGGGTAGGGAGAAAAGTGCAACAATAAATGACTGGAAACCTTAAGTCTCTGTAAACTTTCATTAAATTAAAAAAAAAAAAAAAGAATTCACCATGACCAAGTGGGATTCATAAGAGTTATACAAGGATATTTCAACATAAGAAAAACAATCAACATAATTCACCACATTAACAAAACAAATAACAAGAAACCTATGATCCTAGTAATTGATGAAGAAAAGGTATTTGACAAAATACAACACCCCTTCCTGATTAAGACTCTTAGCAAAATTGGAATAGAAGGAAATTTCCTCAATATAGTGAAAAGTATATATGCAAAACAAAGAACCAATATCATTCTTATTGGAGAAAGACTAAAAGCATTTTCATTGTGAACAGGGAACACACAAAGATGCTCATTGTTGCCATTGCTATTCAACATTGTCTTGGAAGTGCTTGCTAGGGCAATAGAAAAGAGAAGGAAATAAAAGGCATCCAGATTGGCAAAGAGATTAGTTAAATTGTCACTATATGCAGATGATATGATACTATGCACAGAAAAACCCAAGGCCTCAGCCAAAAACCTGTGAGAGCTAGTAGACCAATTTAGTAGAAGGGCAGGATATAAGATCAATATTCAAAAATGAGTGGGATCCTTCTACAGTAACAAAGAGAACTCAGAGAACGAAACAAAAAAAGCAATACCATTTACTATAGCCAACCACAAATCGAGGTACTTGGGAATGAACCTAAGTAGAGACACAAAAGACCTATACAAAGAAAACTATAGGCAAGAAGCTGTACTGCAAGCCCAGAGGTACATGGTTCAAATCCACCAGATGCTCTGCTGGATAAGGAGGGGCACTCTCCTCCTGTACCAGTCATACCTGATTTGACAGTACACAAACAAAACAAAAAAAAAAAAAGAAAACTATAGAATATTTTTGTGAGACACAATAAAAGACGTAAATAAATGGGGAAATGTTCCCTGTTCATGGAGAGGAAGACTCAATATTGTGAAAATGACAATCCTACCAAAAGCAATCTACATGTTCAACACACTCCCAATACAGATACCAAATTCCTTTCTCAAGGAGATCAAAGGGTAAATTGTAAAGTTTATATGAAGAGGAAAGAGACTAAAAATAAGCAAAGCACTTCTGAAAAACAAAAATGAAGTGGGAGGCATAGCACTCCCTGACCTCAAAACTTACTGCATAGCAGTAGTAAAACAGCATGGTACTGGTACAATGACAGACACATAGACCAATGGAATAGAACTGAGAACCCAGAAATGTCCCCATCTATCTACAGTCAACTGATATTCAACAAGGAAATAAAACCTATCAAATAGAGAAATAGCAACCTTTTCAACAAATGGTTCTGGCGAAACTGGACTGCTAACTGCAGAAAGTTGAAACAGGGTCCACATTTCACATCATACAGAAAAATCAATTCAAGATGGATCAGAGACCTGAGAGTAAAGCCCCAAACCAAAAGTTCATAAGAGACAAACTGGGACCAAGCTTAGAAGGACTAGTCTATGGAATAAAGGGACTGCCAAATACAGCCTGAAATGTACAATCAGAAGAGGATAAAATTGATGAATGGGACCTTCTAAAGGTTAAATCTCTGTGATAATCAAACTTTTTCCAACAGGATGAAAAGAAAACATACTGACTGGGAACAAACATTTGGCAATATCATCGAAGACAAGAGTCTCATAACAAAAGTTTACAGAATCCTATAAGGGCTTCCAGAAGAAAATGACTGGTAACACAATTACAAATGGGCAAAAGACAATGAGAGAATTTTCACAAAGAAGGATATTCAGGTGGTCAGCAGACACATGAAGAAATTCTCCAAATCACTGACAATAAGAGAGATGCAGATCAAAACCACAATAAGAGACCATCTTACCCCAGTAGCAGTGGCAAAATTTATCAGGGCAGCAAGTAATAAATGTTGGAGAGGATGTGGCAAGATAGGAACTCTTATACATTGTTGGTGGGACTGTAAAATGGTACAAGCACTCTGAAATGCAATTTGGCGTTTCCTCAAAAAGCTGAACATGGAAATTTTATACGACCCAGCTATTTGTTCTTTGGAATATACCCCAAGAAAATGAGAACTGAGGCACAAACAGAGACTTGTACACCAATGTTCATAGCAGTATTATTCATCAAGAACATGGAACAGCCAAAATGCCCAACCACAGTGGAATGGATTGAGAAATTATGGTGCATTCACACAAGGAATACTATGTAGCACACAGGAGCAATCATTTTGTAAATTACTACCTAACATGAGAGGGACTGGAGAGAATTAAGTTAAGGGGACTCACGCCGCCCGCCAGACCGGGGGAACGCCGCTGCCAGCCGGGGGAACGCTGCCGCCAGACCGGGAACGCCGCCGCCAGACCGGGGAACGCC
>NW_006402970.1:0-613 GCF_000299155.1 Elephantulus edwardii
CCACTGTCACCACTTCTATTCAATATTGTACTGGAAGTGCTTGCTAGTGCAGTAAGACAAGATAAGGAAATAAAAGCATCCAGACCAGCAAAGGTATTGTTGTTGTTGTTATGTGCCATCGAGTTGCTTGCAACTTGTAGCGACCCTCTGTATAAGAGCCCTAAACGCCGTTCTATCCTGTGCCAACCTTGCCATCTCAAGCACACTCATTCTCACCTTCCCAATTACAGAATCGACCCATCTCATCGAGGGTCTTCCTCTCCTGTGCCGTCCTTCCACTCTCCCAAACATGGTGTCCCCCTCCAAGGACCAGTCCCTCCTTGCTACATGCCCAAAGTATGTCAGACAAAGCTTCAGAATCCTTGACTTTAAGGAGCATTCTGGTTTCATCCTTCCCAAGACAAATCTGTTTGTTCTTCTAGCAGTCCATGGTATATTCAACTCTATTCTCCAGCACCACAGCTCAAAGGCATCAATTCTCTTCTATCATCCCTAGTCACTGTCCAACTCTCTGATGCATAGCATGTAATTGCAAAGACTTTAGCCTGGATCAGGTACACCTTAGTTTCCAGCCTGATGTCATTGCTCTTCAGTACTCTTGAGAGGTCCCTCA
>NW_006402970.1:2093-4247 GCF_000299155.1 Elephantulus edwardii
TGAGAACCCAGATATAGACACAGTTATCTATTGTCAATTGATATTCGACAAGGAAATAAACCCTATCAAATGGGGAAATGACAACCTCTTAAACAAATGGTGCTGGGAAAACTGGACTGCAACCTGCAGAAAGCTGAAAAAGGATCCACATCTCACAACACACACACAAATTACCTTAAGGTTAGTAAGAGACTTGGGCGTAAATCCCCAAACCATAACGTTCACAAGAGACAAATTGGGATCAAGCTTTGAAACTCTAGTCTACTGTATAAAGAGACTGCCAAATACAGCCAGAGTTGTACAACCTGAAGAGGATTAATGAATGGGACATTTTAAAGATTAAATCCCTTTGTTCATAAAAAAACTTCCCAACAGAGTGAAAAGAAAATCTAATGACAGGCAACAAAAATTTGGCAAGTCCATCTCAGACAAGAGTCTCATAATGAAAATTTATAGAATACTTCTGGGCCTTAACAAGGAAAAGACTGATAACCCAATTACAAAATAGGCAAAAGACATGGATAGAATTTTTACAGAGGAAGATATTCAAATGGCAAACAGACATGTGAAGAAATGCTCCAAATCACTGGCAATAAGAGAGGTGCAAATCAAAACCACAATGAGATAACATCTTACTCCAGTAGCTGTGGCAAAGTTTAACAGAAAAGCAAGTAATGAATATTAGAGAGAATGTGGTGAGATAGAAACCCTTTTAAATTGTTGGTGGGATTGTACAATGTTACATTGCTGGTGGGATTGTACAATGGTACTCTGAAAGGCAGTTTTGCAAAAAAGCTGAACATAGAAATTCCATATGACCCAGCTATTCTAATGCTTGGAATATAACCCAAGAAAATAGGAGCTGAGGCCCAAATGGAAACTTATACCCCAATGTTCATAGCGGCATTATTCACTTTTGTAAGAGCATGGAAACATCTCAGATATCCAACCACAAGCAAATAGATTGAGAAGTTGTAGTACATTGTACAATGGAATACTACATAGCATGCAGGAGGAATAATTTTGTAAATTACTACCTAATTTGGGAGAGACTGGAGAGCATTGTGCTGAGTGAACCAACTCAATCCCACAAGGACAAGTACTATATAAAACCATTGAGTAGAATGAGTATGAGGATCCAAGACAGGGGGAGGGTGTAAATAGAGGGGTCATAATGGGATGGGGGTAGCATGTTAACTGTAAACATGTACAACTCAGTGGGTACGTGGGGTAAAGGAAATGGGAAAAACAATGTATTCAAACTTTGTAAATAAATGAGAGTAATATAAAAAGAAAAAATTTTAAAAAGACTATATGTTAGAATCTCCTTTGACCATTGTGATGGTGTGTATTTCTTTCTTCAAGTCTGTTAACTGTCTTTTTTTTTTCTGTAGTTTACAAATCTGTTGGGAGAAGGATGGGCAATCTCCTCTAATGTGATTAACTTTCTCTGCAAAAAAAAACTTACCAGAGGGTCAGTTATGTGTTGGTTTTGACTTTATGGTAAACAACAACAACAACAGTAGAAACATCATTTAGTGTGGAGATGTTAACCAAGGTTATGTCTTCTTGATATACTACCTTTAATCATCATGTAGTTCTATTCCTTATTATTTATTGTGGTTTTCAATGTAAAGTCTATTTAAATAGAGATTAGAATTGTTTTCTTATGGATGCTATTTTCTGTGTATTTTTTCCCCCAGCCTTTGATTTTTTGTCTTCATTTTCCTTGTTTCTTAGATGTTACTCTTTTTCTACTAATTGATGCATTTGAACATTCAGACTGAGTTTGATTAATAACAGGCCAGGTTTTATCATTGCAATTTTGCTGTGTGTGTTTTTTTGTTGATATGGATTATTTTGGACCATCTACTTTCCTTTGGTATCTCTATGTGAAGGACTGCCCTTGGCATTTCTTGTAGAGTTGTTCCTGCTTTTCTACAAATGACCAAATTTCTCCTTCATATTTGATGGGCAGCTTTGCTGGGTACAATTGTCCTTGGCTGGCAATAATTTCCTTTGGTTGTTGTTGTGTACCATAGAGTTGGAACAGACCCATAGCTTGTCTTGTGGGCGGGTTTTCAGAGGCAGTTAATTGCATGGGAGAAGATTGTCCCCAGGAGATTCTCCCACAGAGTAGCTGGTCACCTCGGG
>NW_006402971.1:0-4312 GCF_000299155.1 Elephantulus edwardii
ACCACAGCTTCTCTACCCATTCGTTTGTTGATGGGCATTTAGGTTGTTTCCAACTCCTTGCTATTGTAAACAAAGCCACGATAAACATGGGTGTGCATATATCTACTTGGATGTAATTTATGGTCTCTTTAGGGTATATTCCAAGTTAGCACTTTTAAGAGATCTTTTCCCAGTATGTTTACCCAAGACAGCCATGATTTTTTGACTGCTGCTTCCTTAGGTGGTGACTATGGACCCAAAGAAAATGAAATCTCTGACAACTGCAGCCCTTTCTCCATTTTTCATGTTGTTTCTTATTTATCCAGTCGTGCAGAGTTTTGATTTATGTTGAAAGGTTATCTGTATTTAAGATGCTGATCGTCATCAGGAGGGGCTTCAGGCTTTCTTGATTTTCAGCAAACAAGATCTTGTCATCTGTATTTGTTGATCCAATCTTTTTTTATGATTTAGTGCAACTTCCCTAATCATTTGCTCAGCATGTAAACAGAATGTTGTTGTTCGGTGATGCTAAGCATGACTCACAGCAACCCTATGATCAAGAGATCTGAACCCTGTCCTGTCCTGCACCATCCTGACCCGTCCTGACACACAAGAGCCCACTGCAGCAGTCATCATGTCAATCTGCCTGGTTGAGCTTCTTCCTTTCCTTTGCTGACCCTCCACACTTCCTAGCATCATATCCTCCAAGGAACAGCAGCACCTCCTAGCAATGTGTACAAAATATGTGAGGTGAAGGCTCATCATTCTTGTCTCCAAAGAGCATTCTGGCTGCACCCTCTCTTGTCCGTCCACGGGATGTTCAGTGCTCTTCTCCAACATGACAGCTCAAAGGCATCAATTCTTTTTCTGTTATCCTTATTCTTTGTCCAGATCTCGGATGCATTGCTAGTAATATGAAAGACTATGGCCTAAATCAGATGCACCTTAGTCTTCAAATTGACATCAATACTCCTTAATAATTGGGAAAGTTACCTAATTGCAGATTTTCCCAGTGTTATGCATCTCCTTATTTCCTGACCTCTGGTACCAAGGATGTGAATTGTGTATCCAAGCAAGATGAATCTGTTGACAGTTTCAGTCTCTTCTCCATTCATCAAAAGCCCATCAGTCCAGTGATAAGAATCTTTGTTTTCTTGGCGCTGAGATGCAATCCATAATAAGGCTGCATTCCTTGATCTTCTGTAACAAGTGCTTCAAGCCCTCCTCACTTTCAGCAAGCAAAGTGTGTCATCTACACAACACAGGTTATTGATGAGTCTCCCTTCAATTCTGATGTCACACTCCAGCTTTTTAGATAATTTGCTCAGCACTGAACAGCTATGGAGAGAGAGCAGTCCTGGTACACTCTCTTTCCAATTCCGAACCAGGCAGTGCTCCCCTGCTCAGTTTGGACAACAGCCTCCTGGTTCAGGTAGGGTTGGTTGAGTACTGTCTGAGGGTGAGCCTCCACCTTGGAGCAGTTGCATCTTGGAAGGTGTTTTTAATTTACTAAAAAACTGCTTGGGTGTTTCTGATTGTGTTAGCAATTGTGTAAACTGATTAGCTGTTTGGATTTTGATCCTCACACCTGCTCTCCTTGCTCCAGAGGAGAAATTATAGTCCAACACCAACACTCAAAACAAAGACGGTGCCTGGGTTTGGGCTTGCTGGTGCTGGGAGGGGTCAGGCGGAAAGCATCCCTCGGTGAACTGGCTCCCTGCTGCGGAGGAAGTGCAGGAGATACTTTGTTATTGCATGAATGAGTCCCAATTTACATCATACTGTACTGCAAGACCCAAAGGCCTTGAGTTAATGTCTGATTCCAGCAGACAGTGGTTCCAGTAGTTTTTATATTATCAATATCAGAGTATTTTATGGACAGAATAGCATGAAACGAATAAGCAAATTAAAAAATGGGAAAATTACATCCAAACCACTGCCGTCAGAATGGGGAGAAGGAAGGTTAGAGAGCAGTGGGCGCTCTGGAGGGGGTGCGCTGGCAGAGCGGAGCCACAGCTCTTGTGCTGAGATCAGGACCGTCTACTTCATCTCACCAGGCGTATTATCTGCATTTGTTTACACTAGATTGGGCTTGGGATTCAGGCCAAATAACAGTTTTCATCTTAGGAAACGTAGTTGAAAATTGCCGACCAGAGTACTATTAAGAGTTATACACACTACTGAATTTTACACATTCCAATCTCGTTTTCTCTTCTGGCTTTAAGGCTCACTCTTGACAGATCTTTTGTTTCTTATGGACCTTTGCCAGGATTGGGGGCTGGGGGCTAGCTAGTGAAAGGCCCTTAAGGCATAGTCTTCAGCCGAGATTGGTAGGACAGCATACACAGGAAACAAATTAATGGGCAAAAGAAAAGATGAACCAGAAATGTTTCCACCATATGTGTGTGTGTGTGTGTGTGTGTGTGTGTTGCTGCTTTTATTGTGATAAAATACCATTTAAAACATTTTTAAATGTAAAATTTAGTGGGATTCATTTTATTCTAGCTATTGGAAAAACATCACTCCGTCTATTTCTAAGATTCTTTTATCATCCCAAACAGATACCCTGTTCCCATCAAGCAATAACTCATTCTGGCCTTGTCTCCACTCACTGGTATCCTCTCTTTTTCTTTGCATGTGCCTAAGAGACATCTCCTACAGACACTGGGGGCCTAGTCCCAGGGAGTTGTACTGCTACCCCAAAGGTGACACCTCTTGGTGGTCTGAATCCACCACTGGCTTCCTGGGAGAAAGACAGGCAATCTTCTCCTGTGTGATTTATACCTGTGAGGTGGATGTTGCAGTAGATGGGAGTGGGAGCCTGCAAGGCCTCCCTTTGTCTTCTCATCCACAGGGATCTGGCTGACAGTTTTAGCTCTCCACAGAGCACCCTCCTCCAGGGACCTCAAAGAGTTGCTTTTGGTGGTTTCTTCAGAGACATATGTTTCATATACTCTAAACTCTGAAACTCATTGTGGTCAACTAGAAACCCATTCATAGCTGACGTTGGTTTCTGAAGCTGTAAATCATATGGAAAGATACTGACTATCTTTCTCTTGTGGAGTTACTGGTGGATTCGAACCACCAGAAAGATGGAGTCTTGGAGTTAATAGCACAGCTCCCTACAGACTTTGCCATCAGTGCTCCTCCATGGGCTAATATAATATTTGGATTCTTATGACTATGTTTGCTCAGTGAGATGTTTTTAGGCTCATCTATGTTGTAGACTTCTTAAAACTCCATTTCTTTTTAAGGTACGTAGTATAATGAAGGAGGAAGTTCAAGCTGCACCAAAGACATGGCAAAAAAGGTGGTTTCAGAATTTGATAGAATACCAGCTGACATATCTCAACAAACAGATGTAGCCTTGGATGTGATCACCAGGTTGTGACAAGATATTTGGAGGACAGCTACTTGGCCAACTGACTGGAAGAGATTAATACTTATTCTTATCCTCAAAAAGGGTAACCTTACAGAATGTGGAAATGATTGAACAATACCACTAATAACTACATGCAGGCAAAATTTTGCTGAAGATTATCCAAAAACAACTGGAACGGCACATGACACAGAACTTCCAGAAAGTCAGTTTAGATTTAGAAGAGTTTGTTGCATTATGGATATCATTGCTAATGTCAAATGAATCTTGGCTGAAAGGAGAGAGTATCAGAAGAATGTCTATTTGTGTTTTATTGACAATGCAAAAGCCTTTGACTGTGAGGACCACAACAAATTGTGGCTAATGTTGAGAAGACTATGAATCCTAGGAAACCTGATTGTACACATGAGAAACCTACATACCTAGACCAGGAAGCTTCTATCTGACAAAGCAAGGGAACGCTGCGTGGTTCAAAATCAAGAAAGGAATGCATCAGGGATGTATCCTTTTCTCCGTACCTTTTCAATCTATATGCAGAACAGATCATTCAGGAGGCTGGACTTTATGGAGAAGAATGTGGCATCAAGATTTAAAGAAGACTAATCAACATCCTAAGTTATGCATATGACACAACTTTGCTCCCTGAAACTGAGGAAGACTTGAAGCGTTTGCTGCAGAAGGTCAAAGATGACAACTTTCAACATAGATTGCTTCTCAACATCAAGAAAACAAAGGTCCTTGCCATGGGGCCAATAAAAAGTATCATGATAAAGGGAGAAAGGTGTGAGGTTTTTTATCATTTAGTCTTGCTTGGATTCACAATCAATACTCTTTTAAAACATTAATTTTTTTAAGACTGTATTTTTCTTTTTTTTTAAATTAAATTTTATTAATTTTAATGAACATTTACAGAGATTTTGGGTTTCCATTCATTCATTGTTGCACTGTTTTCTT
>NW_006402972.1:0-995 GCF_000299155.1 Elephantulus edwardii
GGTGCAACAATGAATGAATGGAATCCCAAAATCTCTGTAGATGTTCATTGAAATGAAAAATAAACAACCTAAATTTAAAAAAAAAGAACTTAGTAAGTAAAATCAATAAAATAAAATTTTAAAAAAGAAACTATGAAATAAATAAAAGGAATGCCAACCAAAAGAAAGCTTAGTTTTTATGGCAGACTGGTAAGATTTTAAACTCTAAGTCAATGCTGGTGGTCAACCAAATTTTTATTAAGCACACAGCCAGAACACCAGCTAATGCTCAAACCATTCCAATCCCAAGGAGAAACAAAAGATATAAAGCTATTGGACATGGAGTTTATATAAAGTTTGTTGTGGCTGGCAATTGATCGTTCTTCATATTTGGGAGTAATTATTGTTTCTGACTTCTCATGAGTGTCCAAGGCCTGGGCCAGGTGTACAGGGAGTGGGAATCAACCTGGGTCAGCCTTGTACTACAACAGAAAGCTTAGTATAACATGTTATTGCCAAAATTATTGAGACATACGTTTCTTAAAACGGCTGTCAGAATAAAACGGTTTCCCGAATGCTAAAATATAAAATGGTTTGTAATTACATTGGAAAATCTGCCAGGGTACTCTCCAGAGTACTGAAGAGCAACTATGTCAGTCTAGAGACTAAGGTGCACCTGATCCAAACCATGGTATTCTGAATTACTTGCTATGCATCAGAAAGCCGGACAGTGACTACGGATGATAGAAGAAGAATTGATGTCTGAGTTGTGGTGCTGGAGAAGAGTATTGAAGATATCATGGACTGCTAAGAGAACAAAGAGGTTCATCCTTAAGAGGGTGAAACCAAGCTGTTCCTTGAAGGCAATAATTTTGGAGCTCCTTTTGATGTATTTTGGGCATGTTTCAAGAAGGGTCCTTGGGGCTACATGAAATCCTGGACTTGGCGGAGGACATGGAAATTGACATCCCGCATGTGTGGCTCTACCTGGCACAGCTGATAACACCCATCCTGCA
>NW_006402972.1:3720-4517 GCF_000299155.1 Elephantulus edwardii
CGGCAGTGGGTGCCTACTGTAGTGTGGGTTGTCTGAGTTAATAAAGTGCCTGAAGAGGCAGGATGGCTGTGGGCCAATGTTATTCTGTGCCCTTTAAAAAAAAAAAAAAAAAAGAAGGGTCCTTGAAAGGACCCATCATGCTTGGAAGGGTGGAGGAACAGCACAAGAGAGAAAGACCCTGAACAAGATGGATTGATTCAGTGACTGGGGTAAATGTAGTACGTGTGTCAGAGACATGAGGTTGGCTCAAGATAGAGTAGGGCTTTGCTTATTCGGGGGTATCTTTTAATTCCAATTGAAATTGGAGATTGCCTTTTCCATCTCGATGAAGAATGGAATTGGTATTTGTATTGCGATTGCATTGAATGTGAAAATTGCCTTTGGTAGTGTTGTCATTTTCACACTATTGAGTCTTCCTATCCATGAGCAAGGGGTAGTCTTCCATTTCTCTAGGTCTCTCTTTTTTTTTTCTTGTAGTAATGTTTTGTAATTTTCTTTTATTAGATCTTTGCCACACCAACTCCTAGGGAGTCTGCGTGACAAAATCACCCGATTGAGGCGAAAACTTCAAGGTAGTCAGCCTCTCGGAACGTGTGCTTTCTCCATGATTGTTCTTGGCCTTTCTGTAATTTCTCTTCTATTGTCTATTTGTGTTTTCTAAGTGGGACAGGGAAAAAAAAGGGCTGTGTTCTTTACACAAAGTGTTCCTACTAAAAGTTTGTTAGATGGTCTCAGAAAGAACTAAATGGAGGTGACGACTTTGATACGCAAACATTACCTCCGGTTCTTTTAGCATT
>NW_006402973.1:0-1006 GCF_000299155.1 Elephantulus edwardii
AGTCTCCTCCTGTACCAGTCAGATCTGAGATCTGATTTGATGGTATATGCACAAAAAAGTAATAAAATAAAAATTAAAAAAATAAAAGAAGCCAGTCAGGCCCTGTTCTATTGTGGCTCATAAGGTTTTCATTAGCTACTTTCTAGAAGTAGACCACCAGGTCTTTCTTCCTAGTGTGCTTCACTTCTGGAAGTTCTCTACAGACACCCATCCATCATGGGTGATCCTGATGGTATTTTACATACTAGAGACTTAACGTCCACCCTCACAGCAACATGCAATAGAATATGGCAATGACAGCCATAGTGTAGAATCCACTCTGTAGATAGATTAGTAGAGTTATGATATTCAAAACTAAGAAAGTGAGCCTTGTGCTGGTCAGTCCACAACCAGAAGCTTAGGTTAAGTCTGGGTTAAACCCAACTGGGTGTTTGAAAGAGATCCTGACAAATCAATGTGCTGTGGAAAATGCATGGAACAGGGAAAGGTGGAGCAACCAGCCTGGAAAGGCTGGAGATTATGTGACTAGGAATTTAAGAAACATGGAGAGATGTTATGAGAAAATCCATGCGGTCCATGAGAGAATGATAGGCAGTCTCCTGCCATTATAATCTATAGTCTCAGAAACCCAAACGAGGGTCACTATGCATCAGAATAGTAAGCTTTAGATTTTTGAATGCTGTGTGGTATCTAACAGGCAGTGCTAAGGTCAAAGTTCTGCCAAAGTTAGTCTTGGTTGTTTTTCAGGAGCAATCAAAAGTCACAATGTGAATGCAATGGCTGCTTTTTTAAGCAAGACATTCTTTAAGTACTAGACAGTTGAAGCAAGGAAGAATACTTTTGAAGAAAATCAAGATAATTTAATTATTGTGTAGAATCCTCATAGACACTCGAAAGGCCCACAGCTTCTTTAAACTTCTTAGAGAGCCCTCACGAAAGGTAGGGTACCTACATCATTTTCCAAGAATACATCTCTATTATAACAGTGATTGTCATCTGTGGCCCT
>NW_006402973.1:3338-4323 GCF_000299155.1 Elephantulus edwardii
AAAAACCAAAACCCAAAACCAAGAGTGGATAAAATAGACGAATGGGACCTTCTAAAAATAAAATCCCTATGCACATCCAAAAACTTCAACAGAGTAAATAGGAAAGCCACAGATTGGGGAAAAATATCTGGTAATGACATGTCTGACAAGGGACTTATATATAAAATTTATAGAATACTTGAGTACCACAACAAGATAAACAACCCAATCACAAAATGGGCACAGGATATGAACTGATACTTCACCAAAGAAGACATTCAGATGGCAAGCAAACACATGGAGAAATGTTCAAAACCCCTAGTTCTAAGAGAAATTAAAATAAAAACAACTATGAGATATCATCTCACCCCGGTAACAATAGCAAAATTCAACAGGGCAGGAAACAACAAGTGCTGGTGAGGTTGTAGAGAAACAGGAACCCTTATTCACTTTTGGTGGGAGTGTAAAATAGTGTAACCACTCTGGAAGGCAGTATGATGCTTTCTCAAAAAGTTGGAAATAGAAATACCATTTGACCCAGCAATTCCACTACTTGGAATACACCCTAAAGAAACCAGAACTGCCACCCAAGCAGGTATATACATACCCATTGTTATTGGTGCTTTGTTCACAGTAGCAAAGAGTAGGAAACAACCCAAGTGCCCATCAACAAACAAATGTATTGAAAAGCTGTGGTATATTCACACAATGGAATATTATGCTGCATTGAAAAGCAAGGAAGTCATGAAATATGATACAAAATGGGTGACCCTGGAGGACATTATGCTGACTTAAATAGCTCAGTTACAAAAGGAAAAATACTGCAGATGCCGCTGTTGTAAAACAGGACTGACTTTGGGGTTGGAGGATAACTAAGAAAAAGAGGGGATAAATAATGTGCACTGCATTGAAACAGATGAGAGAGAGAGAGCTGTTTAAAATGAATATTTGATTAGGTATTACATGACAAGAGTCCAGAATAAGAGCTGCATAGTAAAGTGGACAT
>NW_006402974.1:0-4140 GCF_000299155.1 Elephantulus edwardii
TTTTGGCTCCTGTGGATTTGGTTTCATTTTCCTCAGCTTCAGCTTGAACTTGCATATGAGTAGTTGGTGGTCTGTTCCACAATCAGCTCCTGGCCTAGTTTGCATAGCTGATATTGAGCTTCTCCAGTGGTTTTTTCCACAGATGTCATCGATCTGATTCCTATGCATACCATCAGGTGAAATCCATGTGTATAACCTGCATTTATGTTTCTTATAAAATGTACTTGCAATGAACAAGCCATTGATTGTACAATATTATCTATTAATCTCAGTGGCCTAATGGTAAGGAGTTACACTGTCAACCCAAAGGCAGGTAGTTCTAATCCGCTAGCTGCTCTGTGGGAGAAAGACTGTCTCCTTCTGTGCGATTTACAGCTTCTCAAAACCACTTGTGAGTCAGCCATGGGTTGGTTCCAACACTACAGAACAAAACAACAAAAACATTAATCTCTAACTAGTTGCTCATTTCAAGGTAGAACTGTGTGTCATGGTGTTTTTAATGGCTGTGACCTTTTGGAATTACATTGCCCCACCTTCCTTCTGAGGTGGGTGTTACAACTACCAAACTTTTGGTTAGTAGCTGAGCATCATTTAAACTGTCCAGGGGGAAATGTTGTTATGTGCTGCCTGCGATTCATAGTGACCCTGTGTACAAGAGCTCTGAAGTCTGCCCTGTCCTGAGCCAGTCTCACTGACTCAGACACACCAACCCCCACTGCCCTAGTAACTGTATCAATCCATCTCATCCGGGGTCTTTCTCTCCTGCACTATCTCTCCAACCTTCCAAGCATGATGTCCTTCTCCAAGGACTGGTCCCTCCTGGTTATGTACCCAAAGTATGTGAGATGGAGCTTCAAAAATCCTAGCCTCCAAGGAGAAACTTGGTTTCACTCTTTCCAAGACAGACCGATGACCATGGTAAGTTCAAGACTCTTCTTGAGCACTGTAATTCATAGGCATAGATTCTTCTTCTGTCATTCTTTTTTTTTAAAAAAAATTTATTTTATTTTGTGTGTGTACCGTCAAATCAGATCTGACTGGTACAAGAGGAGATTGCCCCCCCTTCTCCAGCAAAGCATCTGGTGGATTTGAACCGCATACCTCTGTGATTGCAGTGCAGCCTCTTGCCACTTCTTCTGTCATTCTTAATCATTACCCAGCTCTCTGATGCATAGCAAGTAATTACAATGACCATGGCATGGATCAGGCGCATCTTTGTCTCTAGACTGACATTGTTGCTTCTCAGCATTCTGGAGAGGTCCCTGACAGCAGATTTTCCCAGTACATTCATCTTTTGATTTCCTGACTGCTGGTGCCAAGAGTGTTGATTGTGGAGCTGAGCAAGCCGTAATTGTTATCAGCCTAAATCTCTTCTCCATCTATCATGATGCTGCCAATTGGCCCAGTGGTGAGAATCTTTGTTTCCGTGATGGTGGGCTTCTATCTATATTTAAGGATGCAGTCCTTGACCTTCCTCAGCAAGTACTTCAGGTCCTCCTCAGTTTCAGCAAACAAGGTAAAAATATGTAACATGTATATTTAATATGTGTATATACATATTTTAAAAACCTTTTTCCCTGTTTTCCCACCCCTCAGCATTAAGCTTTTTAATTAAGGCAGAAGCCAGAGATCAGCTAAATTTTGATCTAGTTCAGACATTCCTCAGATGCTTTATGTAGGTATATGTGATAAGGGAAAAAGTGATCTTTGACTCACTATAGGTAGGGCTTTGATTAAATTGCTGCCTGTCTTCACAAGTTGCACACATAATCCCAATTTCTACTCCTCATTCCTGAAGTCTCCCTTCAGCCACTTCCACACTGAAGGGTGTTATTTTTTACTAAATTAGGCTGCCACACCCTCCTTTGCTGCTGGCCTTTTAAAATAGAAAGGTTTCCTAAGGAGAATCCTCTGTAGCCAAAGGGAAAAACACCAGCAAGGACAAATACCCAATATTAAAAAAAAAAAAAAAGCAAGCAACCTATGCCTGGGGCATCTGAAAAACTTCCAAGCAGACGGAGTTTTCTCAAGGTTTTGTTTCAATGGAATATATCGTCTGAACCAGACTCTAATAGACTGGAAGGAAAGTTTCCAACAGATCTTTCAACTGATAATTTTGATTACTCTCAGGTAGAAAAAGTCAGAGACTATCGCCAGACAGAAGAGAAAGTGGGAGGAAGACAGAACAGGCATGACCAGTGAACTCTTGAAGAAATAATATGGCCAAAGGCAGTGACAGCCACATTTTCAATCTCAAATGCTTTTCAAACTAGAAAAACTAGATAAAATCAAGAATCTGATGAAGTCTAGAATCTCCTTTAAGATACAAACATAAACTCCTTTTAAAATAACCTCATCAAAACGTCTCTTTATTTCACTAAAATAAATTCAATTATTTGAAGGACAAATCAGGGGCAACATTGCTTTTGCCTGGCACAAGATGAGAGAAAGATTAAGACAGAAAGTGCTAGGGTGACCATCCACCAAAGAAAGAAATCTGAATGGCAGAGTCAGGTAAAGAAAGTTTGTAAATATATAATCTATCTATATCATATCTTGCAATCCTGAAGTGTGCTGCAATTCATAGGCAGTTAAGTGTATGGGAGGAGATTGCCCATTCTTCTCCCTCGAAGCAGTTGGTGGATTTGAACAGCAGGCCTTCAGGATTGCATTGCAGCTTCTTGTCACTGTTGTTGTTGTTGTTATGTGCCGTCTAGTCCCTTGCGACTTATAGCGACCCTATGTACAACAGCCCTAAACTCTGCTCTGTCCTGTGCCAATCGCACTGTCTCTGACACTCCCATCCCAATTATCCCAGTCACTTCTTGTCACTAGTTCCCCCCTTCTCTCTCTCTCTCCCCCCCCACCCCAGCTCAGCTCGGTGGGGGAAGGACTGGCAATCTCCTCCCATGCAATTAACGGTCCCCGGAAATCAGCTGTGGGTCAGTTCTGACTCCACCGCGCACAGCAACAAATACATCTTAAGGTGTTCTTCAGCTCTAGTGAAGCAACGTCATCCAATTTAGTGTTTTAAATAAACCAGTCATACAAGGACGAACACTGTATAAGATCACTGTTATAAAAAAGGAAAAAGTGAAGGAAATACACACAATAGAAACAGTTATGGATGATTGGTGGGGATGGGGCGGTTTAGAGAGGAGTAGAGATTAGCAGATGGACGGGTAAGGTGAAGGGAAAGGAAAGGTCCAGGGAGGATTTGATTAGATGTTGCAATAAATGCCTAATGACATTAACCAGTTGCGATTATTGTGATGAAACAAATTGTGTATGAATGAATATGACTTCTTTTTTTAAAAAAGAAATCCTCCCAAATATATTTCAGACAACTTGCAACTTTATGCAATATTTATATTATTCTAATTTATTGGTGAGAAAACTGTCTCATGAGATTAGTTTTTATACATTCATCTCTGTGCTGAATTGCATTTGGTATTAGATGTAATTTTTCTCTCTCCATTTATTGTGAAGACACAACCTACATCTCATTTTTAAGTTATTGACCCAAAATTGGCTGCAGAAGGATCATTATTAGACAAGTCAGCATTTGCCAAGGGCCAGGTCTGTACAGGCAGACATTGTAGTTTGTTCTCTATTTTATTTTAGGCTCTGGTAAACGAACTAAAGAGGAAATAAAGTGATTTAGAGTAAATAACTTAGAACTCTTGAGTACACATATCTTGTGTGGGCAGAGCCCTCATTTGATGATAGAGGGGACTACAGAGTAGTCAAGGCAGTTAGTATACATAACCAAAGCATAAGAGCTGTATTCCTTAAAGAGACAAAATAAATAGATGGGAAAATATTATTATTATTTTTAAACTGAGGAGTAGGCAAAAATCTCATTCAAACTTCGCATTTATTTATGGGGAAGTATGATAAACACTGAAACAATGAATTTTGGAAATAGATTTTTCATTATATATGCAAACACGGATATTGAGTATCCTAACAGTAAGTATTTTGCTTTGTCATTCCGAGCAGCCTTTTGGAATCTTCTGTTCAGCTCTTTAGTATCTTGACTTCTTCCTTGTGCTTTGGCTTCTCTACGCTCCAGTGCAATCTTCAGAGTTTCTTCTGACATCCATTTTGGTCTTTTCTTCCTCTTCTGTCTTTGTAATG
>NW_006402975.1:0-591 GCF_000299155.1 Elephantulus edwardii
GTGAGATTCATAACAGGTATGCAAGGATGGTTCAACATAAGAAAAATAACCAGTGTAAGACATCACAGTAACAAAGCAAAAGACAAGAACCATAGGATCTTATCAATTGATTCAGAAAAGGCCTTTGACAAAATCCAACACCCTTTCCAGATTAAAACACTCAACAAAAGAGGATTAGAGGAGAATTTCTTCAACATAGTGAAAAGTATATATGCAAATCCAAGGGCTAAAATTCTTCTCAATGGAGAGAGATGAAAGGCATTCCCCTTAAGAACAGGAACTTGACAAGGATGCCCACTATTACTTATCATAAAGGTGGGTGACTTTTAATTCATGGCTCTCAGGCCTGTTTTTCATAGTGTTTATTCAAACATTCTTCTAGGTCATATAGCCCTTGTGTGTCCACTTGCCTTACAGTGGTAACTTGTGGTTGCTGTGAAACTGAACACTGACACTAATATGTCAAATGCATTGACAGTTACCCATGACGGACAGTGTTTGGTGAAGCTCCCCAATGAAAACAAGCTTGGAAGCAGGAGTGGCATCCACGTCCATGAATAGCTTGCCTCCAGAAACCCTATGAACCTGAAG
>NW_006402975.1:4065-5176 GCF_000299155.1 Elephantulus edwardii
TTCACAATCTGTTTGATATAAGTGAAAGTCAATAGAAAGAGTAATAATATCTTTGTATCCTTCTTTCTAACATTATTTTTTTTACTATTTTGAGGAAGGTAAAATCAGAGAAGCATAAATTTTTAAAAGTTCCCATTTTGTTCCTAAAAATTAAACATTGCATATGGTATGATTATTTACGAATTTTAAAAACGATTCCCAGGAATAAGACTTGCAACACTCAGAGTTGCATTTGTCATGGAGTTTATTTTCCTACCTCAATCCTGCAATCCTAGTCATTTTAATCTTAAAATTTTCTTTTTGCTTTCATGGGGAGAGGCGACAGATTTAGAACAATAATATAAAAATCACTGTTTTTAAGTTGATTCTGACTCATAGCCACCTTATAGGATAGTGTACAGATATACTAAAGGATTTTGAAAGGTATTATTTTATAGAAGCCAATGTTACATTATTCTCCCATAGAATTGATGGTAAGGTCAAACCACTGACCTTTCAGAAAACAGTTAAGTTTTGCTACTATATCAGTAGGGCTCCAAAGAATTGTTGTTATTGTTATTACGTGCTATCGAGCCACCTGCGACTTATAGTGATCCTATGTACAACAGCTCTGAAGCCTGCCCTATCCCGAGCCAGGCTCATTGATTCCAACACACTTACCCCCATTGCCTCAGGTACTGTATCAATCCATCTTATCTGGGGTCTTCCTCTCCTATGTTGTCTCTCCTCTTTTCCTAGAATTATGACATTCTTCAAAGAGGATCAGTCTATCCTGGCCACATGCCGAAAGTGTGTGAGACAGAGCTTCAATATCCTAGTCTCCAAAGACAAACTTGGTTTCACCCTCTCCAAGACCCATTTGTTTTCTTGGTGATCTATAGTATGTTCAAGACACTTCTCCAGCACCCCAACTCACAATCAATTTTTCTGTCATCCCTATTCATTGTCCAGCTTTCTGATGCATAACAAAGAATCGTGAAGGCCATGGCCTGGATCAGGTGCACCATAGTCTCTAGACTGATATCATTGCTTCTCAGTACTCTGGAGATGTTCCTGACAGCATATTTACCTAATGCACTTTGTCTTTTGACTTCCTGACTGCTTGTGCCAA
>NW_006402976.1:0-960 GCF_000299155.1 Elephantulus edwardii
AACTCAGTCCCATAAAGATACTATATAAAACCGTTATTGTAGAATGAGTGTAAGGATCCAGGAAGGTGGGAGAGGCTGGAAGCAGAGGGATGTGGATGTGTAGGAGGAAGGGGGCATTAATCATTGGGTTGTACAATTTGGTGGGGGGAGGGGGAGGGAAAGTGAAAGAATTTGTTCAAATTTGTATTTGAATTTTATAAATAAACTAGTAGAAAAATTAAAAAAATAAAAACACAGTTTCTTTATGCTTGTACATAGAAAGCTTTTGGTGGCTAATAATTGTCCCCAAAAGTGAAGTCCAAGGTTCTTAATTTGGCATATAAGGATTGTAAGTAACTCCCTCTGTCTTGCATTTTAATGAGCACTAGGGGCCTCATGATAAGAAGCTATGCTGCAGTTGCAAAAGCATGTGGTTCAAATTCACCAGCTATTCCACAGCAGAAGGATGTTCAAACTCCTACTGTGCAATTTACTTACTCTGAAAACCTGCTGGAGAGTCAGCTATGGGTCAGTTCTGACTTAATGGCACACAACAACTCTATATATTTTACTCTAACCAAGCGGAACTAATCATTACTGGACAAGGCTTTATATTTTCCTACTTTATGGCCTCTTCTAAAGCTACGTCTTTCAGAGTTTTATTTTCTTGCTTCCAGTCTCATCTGTAATATTTCATCCCATACTTCAAGATACCGGATACTACTCTACACATTTCTATATTACAATAACTCTTGTGGTATATACTTAGAGCATCCTTTTAAAGATGAGATAACAGAAACCCAGGAAAGTTCAATTTTCAGTCCAAACCCACACAACTGGTACAAATTAGTGTAAGATTCTTAAACAAGTCTTTTAAAATGAATTCCAAAGTTGGGGTTTTTTTTTGTTTTTTTTTCTTCACTAGACTATAACACCATAACTTTCTGGTACTAGGTAAAGTTTTACGGTGAGGATGGCCAC
>NW_006402976.1:1677-2177 GCF_000299155.1 Elephantulus edwardii
AACATCCAGTTAATGGGGTGTTGTTGTATTCAGCAGTAAAAGAATTAAGCTATCAATTCACAAGAAAACATGGTATAAATATCTGTGTGGTACTGAAACGGTGAGGTGGAGTTTTTCTCTCAATATGGCTTTTCTAGTATAGATATGATTGATTATGTGGAGGGGCAGGACTGAGAACTTTGCTGGACAATTAGAGCCATGAGCTTTGAGGTTGAGGTTCTTATATGCACATCTTGGGAGCTGTCTTGACTATATTTTGTTATTAATCTTAATTATACCCTTTTAACTCTCCCAATATGGTTCTGTGTGGTCTGTGAGCTATCATATTGGATTTTGGACCTAGTCAAGCAGTAAGATTGGTGTTGAGATGAGTATAGAGAAGCAAGGGAGCTTGGGGGCTATGTCTGACCTCAAGGTTTTGTGTTATTGATGCTGTGGGTGGGGATAGTTTCCCTTTTTGACTTTGATAAAGGTCAGATATGGCATTTTTCACATGGCCC
>NW_006402976.1:3292-3885 GCF_000299155.1 Elephantulus edwardii
CTTTGTTGTTTAGCACATGAGAGATGGGATGCTTTGAGCCGTACTACCGTAATCATCTTCCTATGATCCTGATGTACTAAAAAATTTTACAATACTATAGCTAAATAACAGATGAGATCACAAAATAAATAGTATCACCATTTAATACTATTTTTCTTTAAAAAAGAATCTATATGAGATCTAATGTATAACAAAGACAAAAAGGGAGCAGATAAACTAGATTCATGAAAATAGAACAACCAGAAGTAAAAAGAATAAATTATAACCAGAACCCATGGGAATGTTCAAATCCATCAGCTGCTCCAGGGAGAAAGAGAAAGAATCTCCTCCCATGCAATTTATAGTTTCTGAAAACCCGCCGGAGGGTCAGTTATGCGTCAGTTCAAATTCTATAGCACATAACAACAACATGTATTGGGATCACAGACACACACACATACACACACACTTAATGCTTTTGAATCACGGTGTTGGAGAAGAGTAATGAGTATTCCATGGGCTGCCAAAAGAACAAACACATCTGTCTAGGAAGAAGTGCAACCACAGTACTTCTTAGAGGCAAGGATTGGGAAAATCTATCTCACACCCTTTGG
>NW_006402977.1:0-2652 GCF_000299155.1 Elephantulus edwardii
CTCTCTCAGGGAGGAGAGATAGGGAATGGCAAAGGACACACTGACAAAGGAAATTAATCAGAACTGGCTTTGACAAGCACTGTGGCAATTGGACAATTAAAACAGACATTCGGGGGAGAAGGGAAGAAGAATGAACTGGGGAGGAGGGTAGAGAAAACAGTGCAGCAATGAATGAATGAAAACCCCAAATCTCTGTAAATGTTCACTAAAACTAATAAAATTGAATAATAATTTAAAAAGGCAGGAAAAACTGACCATTGACTCAACATCCCCAACAAAATGGAAAAGAACAGGAAGAAAACCCAACACCCTCTAAAATTACTGAAATCATAAAAATTAGAGCAGAAATAAATTAAACAGAAAACAGAAACACATCCCAGACAGATTTGCCCAAAGCAATACATCTTCTTACCTCCTGACTACTGACACCAACAGTATTGATTGTGGATACAAGTCCGATGTAATAATTAACAATTTAAATCCTTTTTTTCCCGTTTTTACAATGTTGCCTCATGGCCCAGTAGTAAGGACCTTTGTCTTCTTGATGTTAAAAAGCAATCCACATTGAAGGTTGTAGTCTTTGATCTTATACAACAAGTGCTTCAGGTTCCAAAACTAAATATGAGGAAATAAGAGGCAAGTTTCATTCAAGTTCACCAATGTAAATAGCATATTTAATATTATGTGGATTTATAGTTGTGTAAGTCCATAAAATATTACTGCCTTCAATAAAAATCATCTGTGCAGAACATAAAAAAAAAAAAACCAAAAACACTTGAAACCATCAACAAAGCCAGGAGTTGGTTCTTTGCAAAGGTCAATAAAACTAAACAACCACTAGTAAAACTAACAAAAGGAAAGAAAAAGACATAAGTAATCAAAATAAGAGATGAATCAGGCAACATCACAACAGAACCAACTAAAATAAAAAGGCTAACACTGGAATATTATTAAAAACTATACTAAAAAAAGTATGAAAACCCAGAGGAAATGGACAAATACTTAGAAATTTGCAACCTACCTAAACTGACACAAACCAAAATTGAACACCTGAATAGATGCATTACAAAAGAAGACATTGAAAAGGTAATAAAACAAATTCCATCCAAAAAAAAGGCCTGGACCAGATGGTTTTGTAAGTGAATGTTATCAAACATTCAGAGAACTGTTACCAATTCTACATAAACTATTTCAGAAAATACAAAAAGATGGAATTCTCCCACATTCATTCTATAAAGCAAACATATTGTTGATGCCAAAGCCAAGAAAAGATACCAGCAAATTAGAAAACTATAGGCCAATATCACTCATGAACATAGATGCAAAAATCCTGAATAAAATCCTGGCCAATAGAATCCAACGATAGATAAAAAATAATCATCATCATCATCATCATCATCATCATCATCATCACCATGACCAAGTGGGATTCATAACAGGCATGCAAGGATGGTTCAACATAAAAAAAACCAATCGGTGTCATTCATTACATAAACAAAGCAAAGAACAAGAATTACATGATCCTATTAATTGATAAGGCCAGAAGGAGCATGGTGGTGTGAGCGCAGGAATCGTGGCAAGCTTTTGGAGTCAACTGCGTTTCTGGGCATGTGCTTGATGTGCAGGTTTGCTCTATCCCCGGGAGTGAGGCAAGCCAGCCCGGGCCTAGGGTTTGAGCCAGGAGGCGGTCTTATGCCCAAAGGCAGCTGAGAAAGGAGGCAGCCATGTTGTTGTTTCTGGATGGCTTCTCCCAGGGTCTCAGGAAGTTCTCCTTGCTGTACAGAGAGGTAACTCGTGGTTGCTGCGATGCTGAAGACTGTGACAATGATGTGCCAATTGTGGTAACGGGTACCCATGGTGGACAGTGTTGACTGGAGCTTCCTGACTAAATCAAGCCTGGAAGCAGGAGTGGCATCCACTTCCGAAATGGCTTGTCTCCGGAAACTCTATGTACAAACAGTGCTCAGGCTGTTTGTTCATAGGGTCGCTATGAGTCGTCTACGACTCAACGGCACCAAACAACATTAATTGATGCAGAAAAGGCCTTTGACAAAATCCAACATCCTTTCCTGATTAAAACATTCAACAAAGTAGGATTAGAAGGGAATTTCTTCAACACAGTAAAAAGTATCTGTGCAAACCTGAGAGCCAACATTGTTCTCAATGGAGAGAGATTAAAGACATTCCCTTTGAGAACAAGAACTGGGCAAGGATGCTTGCTATCACCTCTCCTATTCAACATTATATTGGAAGTCTTAGTGATACCAATAAGACAAGAGAGGGAAATAGAAGGCATTCAAATTGGCAAAGAGGAGGTAAAATTATCTCTATAAGCAGATGATATGATTTCATACTTAGAAAACCCTAAAGACTCAGAAAAAAAACAAAAACAAAACAAAACAAAAAAACACCACTGGACATAGTTGACCAATTCAGCAAAGTGGCAGGATACAGGATCAACATACAAAAATCAATTGGATTTCTCTACAGTGACAAAGAGAAAACAGAACTGGAGCTTAGAAAAACAATACTCTTCACAATTGCTAATCACAAGGTTAAATACCTGGGAGTAAATCTAACCAGAAGCACAAAGGATTTGTTCAAAGAAAATTACAAAGCATTAATACAAGAAATGAAGAGACCTGGAGAAAT
>NW_006402978.1:0-982 GCF_000299155.1 Elephantulus edwardii
AGTGCAGGAGGGGAAGACCCTCTATGAGGTGGATTGATTCAGTGACTGGGGTAATCAGGGTCAGTGTGTCAGAGACAGTGCGATTGGCACAGGACAGAGCAGGGTTTAGGGCTGTTGTACATAGGGTCACTATGAGTCACAAGCAACTTAAGGGCACATTATAACAACAACAACAGTATTCTTGGTTGATAGTTGTATTCAAGTATTTGATATATGTCCTTCCATCTCTTCTTGCTCACATGGTTTCTGCTGAGCAATTTGCACTTAATCTTATCTGCTCTCCCTAATAGGTTACCCTTTGTTTCTCCCTTGCTCCTCTCAGGATTCATTCCTTATCTTTGGTTCTGGCTAATTTAACTATGATATGCTTGGTGTTTTCCTTTTGGAGTCTGTTCTATATCATGTTCACTCAGCTTATTCTCTCATTCTTCATTATGCCTGGGAAGTTTTCCTCTAGTAATTCTTCCACACCTCTTTTGGTGCCTTTACTTGAATCTACCTGTTCTGGGATTTCAGTTATGTGCATGTTATTTCTCTTGATGGTGTCCCACATTATTCTTAGGTTTTCTTCTTTTTCTTTCCTTTTTGAGTCTGCTTTTTGCTCTAGCAGTGGTTACAATTCTACTATTTCACTGGTTTCTGTTCCATCTCTTCAACTGTGCTCATGTATCCCTCCATCATGTTGACAGCACCTGAAACACTGGAACTCATATTTTGGATTGTGGTTTCTTGTTTTTCCAGGGCTGCTAATGCCTCATTTGTTTTATATACATTGTTCTGGATTGGTTTTTTTAGCTCCTCCTGGATTTTGTTTGTTGTATCCTATAATTCTTCAAGTTTGCCTTTCATCCATTGAAAATATTCAGTCGTTGTTCTTTTAAATTCCGTGCCAGAAATTTCCATCAGACTTTCTGGCTTCAGGAAATCCATTGATACTGTGTCACCCTTGTTGACATCTTGCTTTACACTTGTGTAGTGTGTG
>NW_006402978.1:1142-4224 GCF_000299155.1 Elephantulus edwardii
TCAAGGGAAAGATCAGTTCAGAGCCTGTGAGAGCAGACTCTTGTAGGAAAGTCAGATCAAGGTGCTCCGGATAAAAGGCAAGTTGATTGACTGGATATGTAGGCACAGGTATGGAGCCAAATTGGGGGGGGGGGTACCACAAGGGTGGGTCAACCACTTTGGGGACCTCATTCAGACCTCAGCTGTCTGGTTGTGCTCACAATTGGGGTCCCTTCTCAAGTCCCAGCTGTCCATCTCCCACCCAGTGGTTTTCACTCAGCGGTCCCTGCCCAGTGGCACTTACCCAAGTGCCCTCGTGCAGCAACCCCTGTCCAAGCAGGGTTCTGGGTCCAGCAGGACCAGAGAAAATAAAGTCAAATTCCCACCGACCCGTTCGCCTCTGGCTGGTCTGTGATGTCCACAAAAGTTCAGTCAAATTCCCACTGGCCCACTTGTGCCTGGGCAGTTGGCATAGCCCAAGAGAGCTCAGCCAAATTACCACCGGTGGGCTCACTCTTAGGTGCTCTCCCAGGCAATCGGTGGTGCCTAAAAAAAACAGTCAGGATCCTATTGGCCTGCCTGATCATGGCTGGTTGATGGGGATACCGAAAAATTCAGTCAAATTCCAGCAGACCCATTGGGTCTTAGTGGGCCTTAACAGAACTCAGCCAGTATCTACCAACCTTTCTCCTGCCAGATAGGTCCCACAGAAGCTCGGCTTGTGACTTTCAGCTATGACTGGGTCTGCAGTGCAGCTTTGTGTTCCTGTAGCTCCAAAATGAAGTGTTCCAACAAAAGTTCTAATTCAAAATTCTACTGTCCCTGTCGTGCTGTGTTGGCCATTCTCTGTGTGGCATGAATGACTCTCTATTGGCCCTGGGGGACCGCCAGGGTGCAGGGCTAGGGGCAGTGGGGGTGGGGTGGGGCACTGCCAGGAGCATGAGGCTGGGGTGCCACCAGTGGCATGGGGCTGGGATGTGGGGCTAGGGTGCTGCCGCCAGGGGCAGGGGCGCAGGACAGGGGCACCGTCAGGGATGCGGGGTTGGCAGTCCGTTCACAGATGTTAAGCTGCCAAGTCACCTGTCCTCGGCACATAAGATTGCCTGAGTTGCTCTCTTCCAACATCGCTGCTCTCTACCTGTGTGGCTGCATTCTGCCTACATTGCTCCTCTCTGCCCCAGAAAACTGTCTTTTGACCATCATCCTCAACTTGCTCTCTTAAAACTGTGTCATACAAAGCTGTTCTCTTCTCACTCTGTCATATGTTAAATTTGTTATCCCACAAAGACTTACTTCTGATATCTAGTGTCATATACCTGTCATATGCTTCTGGAAAATGTATATATTCAATGTGTTAAGGCTCAAACACCTCAGGATGAGCCTTCCAATTTTTCCTGTAGTCTTAAAACCCACCAGTGAGCCAAATTGAAAACCTGAGTTACCCTCAGCTTTTACATTTACCTTAGACTCCATCTATGTCTTATGCAAATTCCCAGTTTATTACAAACACACACAAGGTCCCTTATGATCCAGTGTTTTATGTCTTTCCAGCATAATCTCTTCCACTGCCCATCTTTAATTTGAGCTCTAGTCACGAAATCAGTCTGTAGCGCAAGGTGTGCTTTATGCAGGCCGTAGTCTTTATAATTACTTGCTATACATCAGAGAGCTAGACAATAACTAGGGATGATAGAATATGGATGATAGATGCCTATGAGCTGTGGTGCTGGAGAATAGTATTGAATATACCATAGACTGCCAGGAGAACAAACAAATTCATCCTAGAGAAGGTGAAGCCAGGCTGATCCTTGGAGGTAAGGATTCTGATTCTTCATCTGAAATACTTTGGGCATGTTGCAAGGAGGGACCAGTCCTTGGAGAGGGATGTCATTCTTGAAAGGGTAGAAGGACATAGAAAAAGAGGAAGACCATAGATGAGATGGATTGATTCAGTGACAGGGGTAATGAGGGTAGGTATATAAGAGATAGTAAAGTTTGCACAGGATAGAGCAGGTTTCAGGGCTATTGTACATAGGGTCTCTATGAATTGTGATTTGACAGCATAAAACAGTAGCAACAAGCCACAAAGAGTTCCCTTATTCTGTTTGGAATAGAATTCTTTTTATTTTTATTCTAGGTATGAGCTTTTCATAAGCACGAGTAATTTTCCTGTGATTCTCATTATGCGTAACTTGTTCTAGTCCACACAAATAGCTTTTTATAGCCAATAAAACACAGATAAACATTTTTTTCTGGTATTCTCTGTTTTCAGTCAAGATCTAGCTGACATGAGCAATGATATCTCTCCTATCACAACCTCTTCTGAATCTGACTTGAGTTTTGTGCAGTTCCCTGTTGATGTACCAGTTATTTTCATATAATCTTCAGCAAGATTTTACTTGCATGTGATGTTGGTGGTATTGCTTGATAATTTCCCATCTTATTAAATATCTTTTTTTTTTTGAAGTGGTCAAATATGGATCTTTTCCAGTCAGTTGTCCAGAGAGTAATCTTCAAAATTTCTTGGCGTAGACTAGGGAGCACATCCAGGGCTGCATCTGTTTACTGAAATGTGTCAATCGGTATCTTGACTTTCTAATTTTTTTTGCTCATGGCTGACCCTCCACTGGGTTTTCAGAGGCTGTGAATTCCTTGAGAGGAGACTGCCCATCATTTTTACCAGGAGCAACTGTTATATTCGAACTGTGCCCCATTGGCTGCATTTCAACCTCTTTTAATTTCCATATTTTAATACTTTATTTCATATCATTTTATGCCCTGCTTGTACTATATATAGTATAGGAATCTTTTATTTGTTTTTAAATACTGTATTGTCTCAGGTGAAAATTTACATTCTAAATTAGATTCTAATTTAAAAACTAATATACAAATCATTGTGCAGCATAATAATCTGGTTAATTGGTCAGTATTTTCACTACTTTTACATAGGGTCGCTATGAGTCGCAGGCGACTTGACGGCACATAACAACAACAACAACAACAGTCTGGAAGCCTCATTTTCATTTATTTAATTTCTTTTATCATCTTTGCTTTGGGATAAATGTTGAGCATTTCTCCTTGGAGGCTAGGATTTTAAAACTCT
>NW_006402979.1:0-576 GCF_000299155.1 Elephantulus edwardii
ATCTGGAACAAGAGGTGCATTGTAACGTGAACTGGGGGAAGGGAAGAAAATAGCAACAATGAAGAATAATTTTTTAAAAAAATTACAACAGAGGCAGAGTCAAGTCAACAGCATCGAATAGTAACCAAAATCAACAAAATGAAAGAGAAAATTCAGGAAAAAAGAAAATCAATCAAGTGTGATTGTTAAATAAACTAAATTTAAGAACTGATGGAGTTTTAAAACAGGTGTTACATCTATTATCAATAATAAAAAAAACAAAAGATGTTGTGTATGAATAAAAATAAAAGAATAATAGAAAGCATACGGCAGTAAAGAGAAACAAGAAAGTAAATGAAAAGAAATTTTGGGATAAAATTTTGTATTAAGTTATAGGATGAACATAACAGATGAACAGTTATGACGGGGAAAAGAGCAAGTGAATTTAATATGGATAAGTACAAATTCCCAATTCTGGTTCAAAATTGGGAAGGGCGTAGGCCAGGGATGCATCCTATCTCCATACCTCTTCAACCTATACGCAGAACAGATTATCTGGGAGGCTGGGCTCTATGAGGAGAAATGTGGGGTCAGGAT
>NW_006402979.1:1316-4292 GCF_000299155.1 Elephantulus edwardii
CAACAAGTACAAATTATCCAAGCAGAAAAACAGAGAAAGAAAAATATAGACAAAAAATAGACTATTACGGGGCCTTGCTAGATATTTTAAAGAGTAAAACATATCCGTTATTAGGAACCAAAAAGGAAAAAGAAAAACCATTTGAAGAAAGATGACCAAAGCATTTCTGAAATTGGAAATATACAGACATTTCTGGGTACAAGATAATATATGAGGACCATGTAGAATAAATACCAAGAAATCTATGGAGCTGTGGATGGACCAGAAAAGAGAGAGCAAGCAAATCAGGAAATGAAAAATAATGTAAAGAATAGACAATAATCTAATTAAGAGTTCATTTCTTATCAGGACCATAGGAGCCAGGAGAGAATGGAACAACATTTTTAGAAGAAAAATGTCAATAAAAAATTTTATTCCAAAGAAGATACTATTGTAAAACGAAGATAAAACATTTTCAGACACAGGAAATTGAAGAAAATCAGCAGCAGCACACCTACATGACAAGAAACTCTAAAATAAGTTCTATATACTAAAGATAAATAACATCAGATGGAAATTTCATATTTTCAGAAAGTAATGAAAAATATAAATATCTGAGTACATGATGATTATTTTTCCCTTTTTCTTGTTATTTCTTTATATGCCAATTAAAAAAACAATATAAAGTGTTTCCTTGAAGCATTTTAAACTGTGTGTAAACTTACATATATAGCAATTATAACCGAAAGAAAAAGATCTATGAGTTTGCAAACTTTCTTAATTTTATAGTATTACTATATAGACTATAAAAGTTAAAAATGTATATTCTTATACACAATCTCATATAATCAAGAAAAACCTGAAAATGTAAAATTATTGGTGTTAGGTGTTATCAAATCATCTATGAATCGCAGCGACTCTAAGGCCTTGCCCTATCCTGCACCATCCCCCCCATCTCTTGTATGTTCATGCCCTTGTTCAGTTATTGGGTCAGTCCTTCTTGTCTGGTGTCAACCTCTCTTTCTCTGACCCTCCACCTTTCCAAGTATGGTGTCCTTTTCCAGATGGCCTTTGCAAATTCAAAAATGGTAACTAAATAGCATGTGAAATTGTAAAATTATTAATAACACCAAAACTTCAAAAGAGAAAGGAAGAAAAACAGTGGAGGCAATTACTAAAAATTAAACCATCATCAGCTATTGAAGTATAATTATACATTCCAACTAAAAGTCAGAAATTGTCAAGATATTTAAAAGAAAAAATAAAATAAAAACCTAAACACATCTATATGCTGTCTATAAGAGACTAACTTAAATATAAAAATGCAAATTAGTTCAAAATATATACCACACAAGTACAGTGTATAAGAAAGGTAGAATGACAAGAAGCAGCTGGTGGCCTCAAACCATGTGCCTTTGGGATTGCAGCACAGTTTCTTTGCCACTAGGCCACCCAAACTCCCTCTGGCATAGTAGTCTATAATGAATTGAGCTGTTAACTTGATGGCTGTGTTTCCAGCAGTTTAAATCTGTAGGTGGTTTGAAGGAAGGAAAAAGTGTAGTTGTTTTTTTTCCCCACTATAACTCAGAGACTTAGAAACATGATGAAGGATAACCATGATTCAAGACAAAACCTACAGCCGTGAGTAAATATGATACCAAAGAAAGCACAAAAAAAGTGCTGTACTATAAATAAACATAAAATACAATGCATCATAAATACAAAATACTTATAAATAAATGCAACAAAATTATACAAAATCTACACACTGAAAGGCTTAAAATATTGCTTTGTCATCTTAAAAAGTCTTAGTATATAAAGAGATATACTGTGACATCCAATTCCTAAAGAACATGCCTCTGAAAACTATGAACTTTGATAAATGATGATAGTCTTAGAAAGGATTCAAGCCTTTTGTTCACTGGGTCACTATAAATGGTGCTCGACTCAACGGCAGTCAACAACAATTATACTCATGAATGAAAGCCTCCATGATAATAATAATAACAGCTTGTCGATCATCTCTGAATTGGTGTATAAATTAGTGTATAGTTCTAATAGCCTTTTTGAAGAAACTGATAAGCTGGTTTAAATTTTGATATGTAAAGCTACAAATAACAAACACTCACTCACTCAGTACTGCCGACTTCCAGCAGGCTGTCAGAGGTTGGAAACCGCATACGAAGGAATTGCCCATTTTTCTTCCATGAGCAGTTAGTTGATTTAAACTGCCTGTCATTGGACTGAGAACAATCCTTACCCAATCAAGCAACCTAGAAAGATAAAAATAATTTTTTGAAATAACTCACACTAATTTCTAAACTTCTTCCAAAGCTATGGTAATCAAGATACTGTATACTATGCGTCTGGCACAAGGATAGCTGGAAAATGGCATAGATTAAGGTATATGAATAGACCAACATTTAAATGATCAACTGAAATTTTATAAAGGTACACAGTTAATTTTTTTAAAGGTTCACTAATTACTCATACATGCTCATTGCTGTGGAGTCAGAATCAATGCACAGCTGCCACACCAGTGGGATTCTGAGGCTGTAAATCACTCAAGAGATTGCTTCCCTTTTCCACATTGTGGTAACACTTGTGAGTTTGAACCATTGAAAAGTATGACCTCTGGGTCAGCAGCACAAATCTCTATGGGCCTTGCCACTAGAGATCCTTTGATATAAATATGGAGAATATTCTTTCCAAATAATGGAATATCTAGATAAAATTCTTTTGTTCCTCATTTCTTAGTGTATACAAAATTTAAGTCAAAATGAGCCATACTAAAATGATTACCTTTCAGAAGAAACTTAGAAGGGAAATTTTGTGATAATATCTCAGGCAATAATTTTAAAGACAGTACATTGAAAAATTAAAAATTTAAAAAAGAAGAAAATTAAGAAAATAAATTTTATCACGATTATAAAGCCTTGCTTTCAAGATCATGTTGTTGTTGTTGTTATGTGCCGTCGAGTAGCCTGCGACTCATAG
>NW_006402980.1:0-4293 GCF_000299155.1 Elephantulus edwardii
ATGACTGCCTCCTGGTCCAAGTATAGGTTTCTCATAAGCACAATCAAGTGTTCTGAGATTCCCCTTCTTCTCAGAGTCAGCCATAGCTTGTTGTGATCTGCACAGTCAAATGCCTTTGCAGCCAATGAAACACAGATAGACATTCTTCCTGGGACTCTCTGCTTTTAGCCAAGATCCATCTAACATTAGCTATAATATTGAGCAAGAGTACCATGGCCTCTTCTAAATCTAGCCTGCATTTCAGGCAGTTCTCTGTTAATGTGCTGTTTCAATTGTTTTTTTTTTTTCAGTCTTCAGCAGAATCGTCCTTGCATGGGATATTAATGATATTGTTAGATAATTTCCACACTCTGTAGGATCATCTTTATTTGGAATGGGAACAAATGCAGATCTCTTCCACTCAGTTGGCCAGGTGGTTGTCCTCCAGATTTCTTGACACAACTTGATGAGCACATCCAAGAAAGTGTCTGTTTGTTGAAATATGCCAATTGGTATGCTATCTATTCCTGGGCACTTGTTTTCTGTCAATTCTTTCAGAGCAGCTTGAACTTCTTCCTTCATCATCACAGGCTCTTGCTCATACGTTGTTTCATGAAATTCTTCTATGTATGCCAATCAATTCCTTTTGGTACAATGACTTATAGTCTTTCTTTTAATGATTCCTGGATCATTTAATATTCTTCACAAACTATCCTTAAGTACTGTGACTAGAGGCTTGAATTTGGACTATGGTCTTAGCAACTATTTCTGTCCATCAGAGAGCTAAACAATGACTAAGGATGATAGAAGAAAAATCAATGCCTTTGAGTTTTGGTGCTGCAGAAGATTGTTGAACATACCAAGGACTGTTAAGAGAATAAATACGTCTGTCTTGGAGAGGGTGAAACGAAGTTCATCCTTGGGGGCAAGGATTTTTAAGCTCTGCCTCACATAGTTTTGGCATTTAGCCAGGAGAAGTCAGTCCTTGGAGAAGGACATCATGCTTGGATGTGTGGAGGGACAGCACAGGAGAAAAAGACCCTAGATGACATGGATTGACAGAGTAACTGGGGTAATGTGAGTAGGTGTATTAGAGACCATGAGATTGGCTTGGGATAGGGCAGGGTTCAGAGCTACTATGCATAGTGTTGATATAGGTTGCAAGTACACAACAACAACGATGATGACAATGACGATGATGACGACGACAACAACAACAACAACAACAACAACAACAACAGTATTTTCCCTGTGCCGGTTCAGACCAAAAAAGCTGGCATGTAGCAAATGCACTTGTCACAAGGCTTAGGCACAAATCCTTATGAATAGCTTGGATACCCCACATATTATCTCTTGAAATCTTTGTTGTTGTTATTGTTGTTGTTATGTGCCATCAAGTCACCTGTGATTCATAGCAACCCTATGTACAATAGCTCTGAAGCCTGTCCTGTCCTAAGACAGTCTCAGTGACTCTGATATACCTACCCCATATCAATCTCTCTCATCTGGGGTGTTCCTCTCCTTCACTCTCCCTTCACCTTTCCAAGAATGATGTTATTCTTCATGGACCGGTCCTTCCTGGCCACATGCCCAAAGTATGTAAGATGGAGCTTCAAAATCTTAGCCTCCAAGAAGAAACTTTGTTTCACCCTCTTTAAGACAGACCTATTTGTTTTCTTGGCAGTCCATGGTATGTTTAAGACTCTTCTGAAGCACTGCAACTCAAAGACATGGATTCTTCTTCTATCATACTTTGCCATTATCCAATTCTCTGATGCATAGCAAGTAATTGCGATGACCATAGCCTGGATCAGGTGCACCTTAGTCTACAGACTGACATCATTGTTTCTCAGTACTCTGGAAAGGTTCCTGGCAGCAGATTTACTTACTGAAATTTGCCTTTTGATTTTCTGACTACTGGTGCCAAAAGTTTGATTGTGGATCCAAGCAAGCTGTAACTGTTAACAGCCTCTTCTCTAATCCATCACGGTGCTGCCAACTGGCCTAGTGGTGATAATCTTTGTATTCTTGATGTTGAGCTTCAATCTATATTGAAGACTGCAGTCCTTAACCTTCTTCAACAAGTGCTTCAGTCCTCCTTAGTTTTAGCAAGTATGGTTGTGTCAACTGCATAGGTTGTTGATGAGTTTTCTTCCTATCCTGATGCCATATTTTGTCTCATAAAGCCTGCCTTCTAAATGATCTGTTCTGCATATAGATTGAAAAGGTATGGAGACAAGATGCATCCCTGATATATTTCCTTCTACTAAAAGCTTTCAGGTGACTCCTCTATGTCTTTTTTTCTATAAGGTAGCCATCTTGAAAGAAGGAAAATCCACAGAGCACGTCCTGTGATGACTAAACATCTAAACTAAAGACACCATCTTGGAGGCTAGCTGCACTTGACTACTAATTTTCAGAATATCTACTTTTCTATGACGATGACAATAAGGGTATCATTCATGAAGAAAGCAAAATTCATTGCAAAGAAAAGTGAATTGCCAGAAGAAACTCTGAAACTTGTCCTAGAAAATAAAGAAGTGAAAACAAAGGGAAGAAGTGCTGAAGTAAGAGAGATGAACAGAAGATTTTAATGGGAACTTGAGAAAACGTAGCAAAGTGTTATAATGAAGTGTGCAAAGTTAAAAAACCAAAATGGAAGAATACTATCAGCATTTCACAAGCTGAAAGAACTGAAGAACAAATTCAGTTCTTGATTTGCAAAGCTGAAGAATCAAAAGGGCATGAAAGGAATACAATGAGTCCACGTTGACAGACATTTAGACATTTCAGGAATTAGCCTATCACCCAAGGACTGGCAAAATAGGAAGAAGTCCAACCGTCCCTGAAGGCACAGACAAATAATAAGGCTCAAAGAATGAATGGAATACCAAGTGACTCATTTCAACATGCAGATACAGCTATGGACATTCTCACTAGTCTGTGCCAAGAAATTTAAAAGACAGTTACCTGGTCAACTGAATGAAAGAGATCCATATTTGTTCCCATTCCCAAAAAAGGTGATTTAACAGAACATAGAAATCATTGAACAATATCATAATATTTCATGCAAGTAAAATTTTGCTCAAGGTTATTAAAAAACAGCTGAAAGAGTACATCAATAGAAAATGGTCAGAATTCAAAAGCTGTGGGATGAGGGACATTGTTGATGATGTTAGGTGGATCTTGACTGAAAGCACAGAATCCCAGAAAGATGTTGCTATGTGTTTTATTGACCATGCAAAGACATTTGATGGTATGCATTGTATCAAATTATGAAGAATGCAAATTCCAGAACACTTAATTTTCCTCATATGAAACCTATATTTGGATCAAGAAACAGTTGTCCAAAAAGAACAAAGAAGCATTGTGTTGTTGTTGTTGTTAAGTGCCATCAGGTCGTAGATGACTCATAGCAACCCTATGAATGAAAGAAAGATCTGAACACTTGTATAATTTTCATCGTTTCTCCAAGTTCATAGGGTTTCCTGAGGCAAGCTATTTCAGAAGTGGGTGCCACTCCTGCTACCAAGTTTGTTCTAATCAATGAGCTCCACCAAGCACTGTCCACCATGGGTAAACATTGTCGCATTTGACACATCAGTGTCACAGTGTTTAGCGTCACAGCAAACACGAGTTACTGCTGTACAGCAAATGGACAGACCAGTGCTTTACCACATAGAAGAATGTTTGACCAAAAACAATTAAGACCGGGACTGAGGGCCACAGATTAAAATCACCACCCTTTGGCTAAGTAGCATCGCTTTCTGTCTACTAGGCCAACTGAGTTCTATGTTGTTGTTGTTAAGTCCTGGCGAGCACTGTGTATATGGTTTAAAATCAGGGAATGTATGCATCAGAGTTATATCTGTTCTCCATACATATTCAATATCCATGATGAACAGACAATTCAAGAAACTGGACTACATAAAGAAGAATGTGATACTAGTATTGGAGGAAATGTCAACAGCAACCTGCATTATACAGAATACATCTTGCTTGCAGAAAGTTAAGATTTTAAGCAATTCCTCTAGAAGATCAAAGACTACAGCCTTCAATATGAATTGCTTCTTAACATCAAGAATAGAGAATTTTTCATCGCTGGATCAATAGGTACTTTGATTGATAGAGAAAAGATTGAATTTGTCAACAATTTCATTTTATGTGGATCTACAATTGACATCCTTGGTAGCAGCAATCAAGAAATCAAAAGATGGCGAGCTCTGGTGGCCTAGTGGCAGGAAACTGCACTGCAATCACAGAGGTACGCGGTTCAAATCCACCAGATGCTCTGCTGAAGAAGGAGGAACAATC
>NW_006402981.1:0-1391 GCF_000299155.1 Elephantulus edwardii
AGAGAGAATGGTGCAGTAATGAAGGAATGAAAACCCAAAATCCCTGTAAATGTTCATTAAAACGAATAAAATTTAATTTAAAAAAGGTCATTCATTGCCATCAAGTGAAAATCAACTGACAATGGATCCTCCAGCAGGTTTTCAAAGGCTGTAAATTGCAGCATTCACTCATTTTTCTCCACTGCAATGCTTGTGGATCCAAACCACCAGAAAGGCGCCACTTTTGAGTTAACAGCACAGCTCCCTATGGCCTCTGCGACCAGAACTCCCTAAAGAACAAAGGGAACTTATTTTATTTCAAGAGACTTTAATTTTAAATTTTTTCCTAATCTTGTGTATTATTCGAGTTACAACAAACCACATTTAAATTGTCCCTTTTTGTACATCTTACGTTTAATATGTGCTCAGGTCTTTAATAGCTACAACTTGACTGCACCTAACAACAACAACATGTTTAATATGTATTATCTATAATGTTGCATCATTTAATTTGCTGATGTTATCACTCTCATATTCACTTGCTGTAAAATAGCAATCCTCGTAATAAAGATACTGATGATGCTAAAGGGCAATAATACTGGGGGGAAAGGCTATTTAACTTGCGTTACAACCAATTTATGATAAAACGGAGTGATTGAAATGGAACTCTGTCCAAGAGTGTACCAAGAGTATCTATATATAAATTCAATTAACAGTTTCCCAAAACTAAATATTACATTTAAAATAAATTATGTTTGGACCAGGACATAACCTGTAGAACACAAAGTTTTTTCTGTTTTTTTCCTGCACTATTCCCCAGAACTGAAATACTAACTGGCACAAAGTAGTAGCTCAATAACTATCTGCTGAAATAATAAATTAAGGCATTTTGTGAGAATTATAGTTTTTACCATTGTGTTACCATTCAATGAAAGTACTTTGTACTAAAAATAGCAAATATTCAAAACATAGCAACTCCATCAAGGTTTGAGTTGACAGTAAAATACTCTATAAAGATCTCTCCAAATTCTATTCAAAATCTTGAATTCTTCCATAAATATTCTGAAGGCTGTATATAATGGCACATCAGGCATTTGGCCCAAAACACTACAGCTTTGCCAAAATAGAAAATTAGGAGATGGCTTTTAAAAAAAAACAAACAAAAAAAAAACCTGGAAAATCTACAACCAGGAGAAGATAAAATAGATGAATGGGACTTTCTAAGAATCAAATCCCTATGCACATCCAAAAACTTCTCTAATAGAGTAAAAAGGGAAGCCACAGACTGGGAAAAAATATTTGGTAATGACATGTCAGATAAGGGACTTATATCTGGAATTTATAAAATACTTGAACACCACAATAAAATAAAGGTAAATAATCCAATAGAAAAATCGGCACAGGATATGAAC
>NW_006402981.1:2299-4231 GCF_000299155.1 Elephantulus edwardii
TAAGAAATAAATAAAAAAATTTAAAAAAAACCAACCCAAAACTTTGTCATGAATTATACATGTTGGAAAATTAGCAAAATACTAAACCAGCTGGAATGTTTAACTGAGTTATTTTACCCCAATATTGATTTGGTCTTGGAGAACTCAAGAGGGGCAATACAACGTGGCAAAGTCTAACACTCAATCTAATCATAACTCTTCACATGAATACTCTAAATACTACCTCATTATGACTCTCAGATCACGGCTTTAAAAATACACATCAAACAGAGATGTGTATATGTGTGTTCAAAATTACACACTTGTATGTATATAACTGTATATGTTATTACATGTCATTGAGTCAAAACCAAGACATGGCTGACTCTGTAGCATATTTTCAGAGGCTGCAAATTGCACAGGAGGAGATTGCCCATTTTTCTCCCATGAGGCAACTGGTGGATTCAAACCACCTTCCTTTGAGTTGTCAGAGCAACTCCTCACCAGGGCTTTATAAATATGAATACACACACACACACACACACTGTCATTTTATTCATGACAACACTGTGAAGTAGAAAAGAGTGCTGTCTCATGTTGAAAGTCATGTTGTCAGAAGGGGCCAGTCCTTGGAAAGGACATCATGCTTAGAAAGGTGGGTGGTCAGCATAAAAGAGGAAGCGCTCCAACAAGATAGACTGACAACACAGAAAGACTCAATATTGTGAAAATGACACTCCTACCAAAAGCAATCTACAAGTTCAATGCGATCCCAATCCAGGTACCAAATTAATTTTACAAAGAGACTGAAAGGGAAATTGTCAAGTTTATTTGGAGAGGAAAGAGACCCCCAAATAAGCAAAATACTTCTGAGAAACAAAAATTAAGTAGGAGACATAGCACTTCCCACCTCAAAACCTAATAAACAGTGGTAGTAACAAAAACAACATAGTACTGGTGCAATGAAAGGCACATAGGCCAATCTAACAGAATTGAGAACCCAGAAAGGGACCCATCTATCTATGGTCAACTGATATTCAACATTGAAATAAAACCTATCAAATGGGAAAATGACAACCTCTTCAACAAATGGTGCTGGCTGAAACAAGATCTACATCTCACACCATACACAAAAATCAACTCAAGGTGGATCAGAGACCTTGGAGTAAAATCCAAAACTTCCAGAGACAAAATGGTATCAAGCTTAGATGGCCTGATCTATGGTATAAAGAGTCTGCCAAATACAGCCAGAAAGGCACAATCTGGACAGGATAAAATTGATGAGTGGAACCTGCTAAAGATTAAATCCCTGTCCACATCAAAAACATTTTCACTCAGAGTGAAAAGAAAACCTACTGACTGGGAAAAATGTACTTGGCAATACCATTTCAGACAAGGATCTCATATCAAAAGTTTACAGAATCTTACAAGGCCTCCACAAGAAAAAGACTGATAACACAATTACAAAATGGGAAAAATACATGGAAAGAATTTTCACAGAGCAAGATATTCAGATGGCCAACAGACACATGAACGAATGTTCAAAATCACTGACAATATGCAAATCAAAACCACAATGAGATACTATCTCAGTCCAGTAGCAGTGGCAAAGTTTAACAGGACAGCAAGTAATAAATGTTGGAGAAGATGTGGAACTCTTATACATTTTTAATGGCATTGTAAAATGGTACAGCCACTCTGGTAGGCAGTTTGTTACTTCCTCAAAAAGCTGAACATAGAAATTCCACAGGTTGCAGCTGTTCCACTTCTTGGAATATACCTCAAGAAAATGAGAACTAAGGCACAAGTAGAAACTTGTACACCTATGTTCATAGCAGTGTTATTCCCCATAGCAAGCACATAAAAGTAGCCCAAATGTCCAACCACAATTGAATAGATTGAAAAATTATGATACATTGGAGGGCGACGCAGCGCGAGGCCGCCAGACCGGGG
>NW_006402982.1:0-1466 GCF_000299155.1 Elephantulus edwardii
TAAGAGTAAATGCGTAGAGGGTGCGTGCACACTCCAACGCTTATGTGAGTAGGGAGGGAGGAAGCGCACACTGATACACGTGGGGAGGGCCTCAGGAGAACCTAAATAATGAAGGAGGAAGTCTGTTGTTCCCATTCTGGAATAGCTTCCCCACTCTTTGGAGATGCTCAGGATCTCCCATTGTTTAAGTTAGTGGGCCCTACGCACTTAGGCCAGAAACCAGTTTGATTCCCCATGTAACTTAATCCTCAATGGTACATGAGTATTTTAGGGGAGGTTGATAAATATTATAGATGTGGCAAATATGATTGTCTTCCTGGATTTGGGGTGTCTGGGTCACAAGCCTGGCCTGGAACTGCCTCTACCGTCCTTGCAGATCTCCCAGCAAAGTGCAAGTTTACAAAGATGGTGTTTCCCCACAGACCTCTGGGAACTGTATTCGGTACCTCTGGGAACTGTAGTCAGTACCTCTCTTTTCTGTACTGTCAATTCAGATCTGACAGGCACAGGAGGATATTGCCTCTCCTTCTCCAACAGAGCATCTGGTAAATTTGAACCACTCACCTTAGGGATTGCAGTGCAGCTTCTTGCCACTAGGCCACCAGAGCTCCCTAGTATTCATTATCTATCTACTCTTTTTCCTATTCTTCCAACCCTCCATGTCAGTCCTGCTTTATAACAGTGGTGCTATGCAGTATTTGTCCTTTTGTGACTGAGATTTTTCACTCAACATAATGTCTTCCAGGATTACCTATGCTGTTATGAGTTGTTTTTCGGTGCTGCGTAGAATTCCATAATGTAATTATACCATTGTCTTTCCATTACTTATTCTATCCATTCATTTGTTGATGGGATCTTGTGTTTCTTCCAACTTTTTGCTGTTGTGGATAACACAGCAATAAACATGTTGTTATTGTTGTTGTTGGTAGGTGCCATCAAGTCATAGGTGACTCATAGTGACCCTATGAATGAAAGGCCTGAGCACTATTCATAGAGTTTCCGGAGGTAAACCATCTAGGAAGTGGATGCTACTCCTGCTTCCAGGCTTGTTTTAATCAGGAAGCTACAGCAAACACTGTCCACCATGGGTAACCATTATCACATTTGGCACATGAGTGTCATAGTGTTCAGCATGACAGCAACCACGAGTTACCTCTGTACAGCAATGCATTGACCAGTGTTATACCACCTAGAAGAATGTTTGCAATTAACATGTTATGCAATAAACATAGCTGTGCATATATATCTCAGTTGTTCTAGTAACCATTGTATTTTATTTACCAGTATTTTGTTAATTAGTTTGGTATTTATTTAACGGAGACTATTATACTGAGTCATTGTATCAAAAGGAATTGGCAGATACAGAAGAATTTAATGAAATAACATTTGAGCAAGAGCCTATGGTGATGAAGGAAGAAGTTCAAGCTGCTTTGAAGGAAATAGCAAAAAATAAGGCCCCAGGAATA
>NW_006402982.1:2523-3954 GCF_000299155.1 Elephantulus edwardii
AGACTAAGGTGCACCTGATACAGGCCATGGTCTTTGCAATCACTTGTTATGCCTCAGATGGTTGGACAATGACTAGGGAGGATAGAAGGAGAATTGATGCCTTTGAGCTGCTGTGCTGGAGAAGAGTATTGAATGTACCCTGGACTGCCAGGAAAACAAACAGATTCATCGTAGAGAGGATTAAACCAGGCTACTCCTTGGAGGCAAGGATTCTGGGGCTTCGTCTGACATACTTTGTGCATGTTGTAAGGAGAAACAGGTCCTTGGAGAGGGACATCATTCTTGGTAGGGTGGAGGGATAGCGCAGGAGGGGAAGACCCTCTATGAGGTGGATTGATTCAGTGATTGGGGCAATCAGGATGGGTGTGTAGGAGGCAATGTGATTGGCACAGGATAGAGCAGGGTTTAGGGCTGTTGTACATAGGGTAGCTATGAGTCGCAAATGACTCGATGGCACATAACAACAACAACAACAACAATTGGGGGAAGTTTCTTATAATATATCAGTGTTTTCTATTTGGATAATGTTTTCATAAATAAGTGTTCCTTTTTTTCTCTAATGACTAAAGAAGGGAAAAAATACAAAACCTGTATTCTTTCTTCCTTAAATAGTTTACATAATTCATAAGTGAACTAATTTAAGTCTGGAATTGTCTTTGTAGGGAGATTTTTAATAATAAATTCCATTTTATTAATGTGGAATTATTATTCCAATTTTCTATTTCATATTGTGTTAAAACTTTAAGTTGTGTTTTTCAAGAAACTTGCTCACTTCATATTTGTTATCAGTGTGCTGGCTTAATTCATAATAATCACTTCTTATTCTTTTGATTCAATGATATCCTCTATTTTCCTCCTAGTATCACTAATTAATATTTTCTCCATTTTTCTTTTCATCAGATTTGCTAGAATTTTATCAATTTCATTAATCATTTCAATTAACTAATTTTGGCTTTTATAACTTTCCTTATTGGTATTTATTTAGTTACTTCATTCATTTTCACACTTTTAGATTCTCTTTCTACTTTTCAGGTTTAATTTGCTGGTCAATCTGTATTCTTAAAATGGAGCCTTAATTTATTTTAAAGTTTCAATCATTTCTAATAAAATAATTTAAAGATGTATATTTCTCACTAAGCAACTCTATGTAACTTTAGTTGTGTCCTACAAACTTTGTATATTGTATTTTTATTAACTTTGAAATATTTCCTCATTTCCCCTGTGATTTCCTTTTTTATTACTTTGTTGGTTTGAAGTGTGCTAATCAATTTAAATAATAATAGTTCTTTATTTAGGTAAATTATTGTTATTTATTTCTAATATAATTCCATTGCAGTTAGAAAATACTATCTTTTTTAATTAATATTTCAATTTATTTATTTTTCATTTCATTGAAAATCTACATAGATTTTGGAATTCCATTCATTCATT
>NW_006402983.1:0-780 GCF_000299155.1 Elephantulus edwardii
GCACAGGACAGAGCGGAGATTAGGGCTGTTGTACATAGGGTCGCTATGAGTCGCAAGTGACTCGACAGCACATAACAACAACAACAACAACAACAACAACATGATGTAAGCTAAGGGCTGGGTTCATTTATATATTTATTTGTAGTTTAAAACAATATTTTTTCTTTTTTTATTACTTTTAATAGACATTTATAGAGGCTTTGGATTTCCATTCATTCATGGCCGCACTTTTCTCCCCATCCACACCTCCCCACCAGTTCGCTCCCTTCTCCGAAAAGAAAAAGAAAAAAATTCTTTCATTAGTATACAATTTCCCCATCCCTTTCCCCCCACTCCCCACCCCGAGTACACTTCTCTATGCAACCTTAATTCTGGATTCCTGTGCTAACCATAATACTCAATCATATATCACCAATAATCTGTTCTTTCCCTCATCTGTTTCAAAACAATACACATAATTCATCCAGTTTTTTCTGTCATACCCCAACCCTGATGTCAGACCCATTTTACAACAGTGGCACCATGCAGTATATGTCCCTTTATGACTGGGATATTCCACTCAGCATAATGTCCTCCAGGGTTACCCATTTTGAATAATATTGCATGAGTTCCTTGTTTTTCAATGCGTCGTAGTATTCCATTGTGTGGATAGACCACAGCTTCTCTATCCATTCGTTTGTTGATGAGCCCTTAGGTTGCACCTAGGACTAAAACCAAGGACTATAAACTTCATGCAAGAAAAGCTTGGAAGAACTTTAGTGGTCCTAATCCACAACATAA
>NW_006402983.1:1325-2964 GCF_000299155.1 Elephantulus edwardii
GGACTATATCCCAGAGAGACCAGGTCTGCCATCCAAGCAGATATATGCACACCCATGTTTATCGCAGCTTTGTTTACAATAGTAAAACAATACTTTTAAAGTTCCTCAGAATTTAAAACTTCCACTCTTTAAATGACGCTTTCAAGAGAATGAAATGAGAAATCACATCCTGGGAGAGAATATACATTATGCTCTTATCTGAGAGAAAGGATATGTATTAAAGACGTAAAAAGCATTTTATAACTCATTAAGGTAAATTGCCCATAAACAAATAGCAAATAAGCAGGTATCATCACCAGGTAGTAAGAAATATTATTCCTCACCTGCTATTATATGACTGGGGGGTTTTGGTGGCTTGTTGTTGCTGTGTACCGTTGAGAATGAAGCGACCCATATCTCACCCTCTGGTGGGTTTTCAGTTAATTGCAGGGGAGTAAATTGTCCGTCTTTCTCCTGAGGAACAACTGGTGGAATCAAATGCAGGCCTTTGGGATGGCAACACAACTTCTTGCCACTAGGCCATCAGAGCTTGTGTCAAGGAATTTTGCTGCCAACCTAAAGGCATGTGGTTCAAATCCACCAGATACTTCTCTGGAGAAGATTAGCAGTCTTCTCCTGTGCAATTTACAACCTCTGAAAACCTGCTTGAGGGTCAGCTGGGAGTTGGTTCCAACCTGGCAGAGGTTAAGCTACGGGTCAGTTCCAGTTAAAAGATAACAACAAATTTAATTACATGTAATCAAACTTCAATAAAATGACTTTAAAAGTAATTTTTTAAAATTCAAAAGTCTTCCCACTTAAGGTACAACAAATCTAAGACAACAGAGACTTACAGTTTTTGCAATTGAAGCGTCACTGGGAGGATGTTCTCAACTGTCTTGAGGGACACTTCTGTTGCTCCCATGTCTCTGAAGGAGAAAGCCCACATGTACATGATATGAACCCAAACAGAAAACTTCTGAACTTTAGAGGTTACTTAAAAACAGATGACTAGTTCCATTTTGGATTTTCTGTAATTTAAACCAGACTAAATTATTTGCCACAGAAGTAGTTCTAGAACATTGTTGTTGAAGAAATGATACATAATTTGCAGTATCACATTAAAGATATCTCCACAAAACGGTAGAATTTATAGTCTTTTACCATTATCACACCTTAAATTTTCATGTGGCATTAGTATCTTCTGATTCCTGGTTTGTTTGGTTTTTTTTTTTGTAAGTAGACCTTAATCTCTTCTTTAAAAAATATTTATTATATTTTTACATGTATCTGCAGGAACCAAATCCCTGTGTTCTTCAACACTGCTCTGCTTTTTTCTTGCCCAGTTCCATCCTGTCTTAATCTATTTCTTGGTCTACAACTGTGTTTAATAACCAAACTATATTATGACTTTTGACCTGAAATACAAAATATTTAATATTTAACAAAAGTGGAAATGAAGAGCCATCTCATTTGAAGACTCCGAAGATTTTTATAATACTTACAAATAAGTCAATGCTGACAGTTTATAAAGATATGGATCTTCAATAGTTGTCAGAGGGTTACGATTGAGAATTCTAAGGGAAGAGCAAATTAAAATTATTTACATTCACAATTATTTCTGTGAATGTTGATATTCATTTGCAGGTGTTGGGGGCAG
>NW_006402984.1:0-4212 GCF_000299155.1 Elephantulus edwardii
CTTTTGGCGTCTCCAATTATCTGGGAAAATAGGGGGGGTCTGGTGTCTGTCCTGTGAGGTGCCCAACTTTAGCCAGTCAGAGCCGAGCCTCTGCTTTGAACTTTCTGCCGGATTATTTTAATTAGTTTCTGCAAATGTGGGTGCACTTGCCTGTGTGCTATCTGGGTATGTTTCACGTGAGTGTGTAGATTGGGCATAGATAATTAATCCTGGATATGTGCAAGGGCTGGAAACCTGGGACTTCCATTCATGGCTTCCGTTGAACTTTTGAGGACAACTTTGCGCTCTCCTTGAATTGAGCTACTTGGGACATTCAGAAAACTCAAATTTTAGAAGAGACACTTTGTCAGGGAGTTCAAGGATCTGGATTAATCCTGGCTCCCACCAAGGGAAACAGAGGTATGGACAAGTCTTTTTCTCTACAGACCCTTAGTGTGTGGGGTGTGTGTGTGTGTGTGTGTGTGTGATTTGTAAAACGAGCAGACTAGAGCAAATGACTACAAATACATCACAACTCTGTCAGTTATTTTGTTCTTCTGATTTCTAAGTGCATTTAGTGCTTTTCTGGTCTCCCTGCTGTATTTTCCCTGCTCCAAAGTCTCTGTGGAGTGTTACTCTTCCATCCCTCCAGAAGAGAAGAATATGCTAGAGGGTCACACTCACTCACTCATTACCATCAAGTGGGTACTGACTCACTGTTGATCCTCATGTGGGTTTCTAGAGACTGTAAATCAAAGAGGTGGAGATTGCCCATCTTTCTCCCCTGGAGTCACTGGTGGATTTGAACCATGTTCCTTGAGGTTGGCAGTGCAAGTCCTTTACCCATTAGGTCACCAGTATTATTGTTGTTGTGTACTGTTGAGTCAGAATCTGCCTACAGCTGACCCTCCAGTGAGTTTTCAGAGCCAATAAATTGCACAGGAGGTGATTGCTCGTCCTGCTAGTGTAGAGCAGCTGACAGTTTTGAACCGCACGCCTTCGGGTTGGCAGTGCAGCTCCTTACCACTTAGTAGGAAAGAGTCAGTGAAACGTATGTCCCCTGGAGAATCATGTAGAAGTGTATCCTGTCTTCTGAGCATCTTGTTTCTCCGACTTTGCAGAAACTAACCATCAGAGTGAATCTAGAGGCAAGTATCTGAAATGGTAGATCATGCTATGAGGAAGTAGTTGGAAAGAAGTAATCCAAGGAAGACCATAGATGGAGATCTTAGAATTCCAGGTCATAGCTCACTGCTATGGGATATAATGTGTTTATCTGAGTAAGGACTGGTTGTTATTTGGTAATGTCAAGTTGACTAATAGTCATAGAGACCCTATGAACCACATGTCCAAACCTGTCCTATCCTGTCCTATCTTCATGTTGTCATCCTCAAGCTCATTTTTATAGTCACTGTGTTTGTCCACCTTTCCCAGCATGATGTCTCACCTCAAGGATTTGTTCCTCCTTCTATATGCCTTAGTATCAGCAGTCAGGAAATAAGGCGATGCATTGCACTGGGAAAATGGCAGTTAGGGATCTTTCCAAAATACTGAAGAGTAATAACGTCAGTTTGAGGACTAAGCTGTGTCTGATCCAGGCCATAGTATTTCTGATCACTTGCTATGCATCTGAGAGCTGGACAGTGAATAAGGGTGACAGAAGAACTGATACTTTTGAGCTGTGGCATTAGAGAAGAGTATTGAATATCCCATGGACAGTCAAAAGAACAAACACATATTTCTTGGAGAAGGTGTAACTAGAGTGCTCTTTGGGAGAAAGAATGATTAAACTTCACCTCACATACTTGGGGCATGTTGCTAAGTTGTTGTTACTGATTGCCATTGAGTCAAGGTCGACACATAGTGACTCTGTGAATAAAAGATCTAATGCCTTTTCATAGCTATTATTGTTTCTCTAAGTTCATAGAGTTTCCAGAGGCATGTAGTTTAGGAAGTGGCTACAAACTTAGAGAAGGACATAATGCAAGGAAGAGTGAAGGGTCGGCGAAGGAGAGGAAGATCTTTAACTAGGTTGACTGGGGTGGATTGACTGCTGCAATGGGCTTTTGTGTGTCAGGAAGTGTGAGGATGGTGCAGGATTGAACAGATCTTTTGCTTATATGGTCGCTGTGAGTCATACTTGACAGCACGGAACAACAACCTCCTGAAAAGATGCTCAAAGTAAGGGAGATAAAACTTTACCATCCTTGACTCATAAGGAGTACTCTAGTTGAATTTCATTCACGTTTGCGATTCATTCAAGGTTACATTTCATCCAGGATATAGAGCACCCTTTACTAACGCCACCACTCAAAGGCAATTTCTGTATTGTCAAATTTTCAGATCTTCTTTATTTATTGTCTAACTTTTGGGTGCATAGAAAGCAATTGAAAAGACCATAGCTTGGATCATGTGTACCTTAGTTTTTAAACTCATCTGATCATATGCCATTCGTCTTCAATGAATAAGAATTGGAGGGATCCCTAAAGGGGAAAAGAAGTTGCCCCAGGATCTAAGAATTGTTTCTCTCCCTCAAATACATAATGCAGCCATGCCTTGGTGAACTTACCCTTGGCTGGTATAATTCTGGATCCTAATTTCCCAGAAGATAGCCATGAACTATCTTGAAAAAGCAAAGTTCTTTTCTTTTTCTGTAATTTTCATAAGGGCCACTATTTGGCTTTCCAAGAATCCTTTGAATTTGGGTTTCTTTTTGCTGCCACCTCTTAGGCCAGTCCTATGTCTACTTATCTTGTTGTTCAACATTCATTCCACCTCTCCCCTTCCAAATCACCAGCCACAACGTCATTCCTTATTCACTTTGACCCTAAACTCCCGCTTTTCCTTTAAGATTTTAATTTTGTAACTATTGGGATCATATAGATAAAATGAATAGGCACAGGGTATGGTAGACAACTACAAAAAAAGGTAATGTTTTCCCACTTGTGTTTGGTAGAATGTATGGAGCTGAGTGCCTTTCTTCACAGTTTTTTAAATAAATTTTTTATTTTGATTGTGATTTTTAATTGTGGAAGCAGGAGTGACACCCACTTCTGAAATGGTTTGCCTCTGGAAACTCTGTGAACAGCACACAGGCCTTTCGTTCATAGGGTCGCTATGAGTCGCCTATGACGTGACAGCACCTAACAACAATAAAAATGACAGCATAGTGAGAGCTCTGTTGGCCTAGCGGACAGAAAGTTATGCTACCCAGCCCAAGGTGGGTGGTTTTAATCTGCAGCCCTCAGGCCTGGTTCAAATTGTTTTGTTTTGTTTTTCCCCCCAAACATTCTTCTAGGTGGTATAGCACTGGTCTGTGCATTGCTGTACAGAGGTAACTTGTGGTTGCTGTGATGCTAAACACTGTGACACTGATGCACCACATGTGATAATGGTTACCCATGGTGGACAGTGTTTGGTGGAGCTTCCGATTAAAACAAGCTTGGAAGCAGGAGTGGCATGGTGCTCAGGCCTTTCGTTCATAGGGTCACTATTAGTCTTCAACGACTCTATAGCACCTAAGAAAAACAAAAACAATTGTGATTTTAATGAAAGTTTACAGAAAGGTTAGATTTTATTTCATTCATTGTTACACAATTTACCTCCCTCCCTTCCCCCTCCCCAGTTCACCTTTATTAAAAAAAAAAAGACTACTTTATTTTCAAAGTTCATATACATTGTTTTCCACATCAGATCTTTCCCATTTGCTACTCTCACCTTTTCCTCTACTCATCAAATTGTGTGACCCTATGAGTAACCATTCCCACCCCCACCCATCCTCACCTCTCTACTCCTACCCTACCCACCCTTTGATTCTCATACTCATTCTACAATAATTGTCTCATACAGTATTTGTCCTTGTGAGACTGATTTATTTCACTTGACATAATACTCTCCAGTCCTCCACTAGTTAGGTAGTAATTTACAAAATCATTACTCTTGCACACTGCATCATATTCCATTGTGTGAATGTACCATAATTTCTAAATCCATTTGATTGTGGTTGGACATTTGGGCTGTTTCCATGCTCTTGTGATGGTGAATAATGTTGCTATGAACATTGGTGTTCAAGTCTCCATTTGTGCCTCCATTCTCATTCTTCAAGAAACAATGAAAGACTCAGATAAATGGAAAAAGGTGCCCTCTTCGTGTATGTTGTTGTTGTTGCTATGTGCCATTGAGGCACTTGCGACTCATAGCGACCCTATGTACAACAGCCCTAAACTCTGCTCT
>NW_006402985.1:0-595 GCF_000299155.1 Elephantulus edwardii
TGAAGAAATTCCCCTCTAATCCTATTTTGTTGAGTGTTTTATTCAGGAAAGGGTGTTGGATTTTGTCAAAGGCCTTTTCTGCACAACTTGATAGGATCATGTGGTTCTTGTTCTTTGCTTTGTTGATGTGATGAATTACATCAATTGTTTACCTTATGTTGAACCATCCTTGCATACCTTTTATGAATTCCACTTGGACATGGTGAATTATTTCTTTGATGTATCATTGGATTTTATTTGTCAGTATTTTATTCAGGATTTTTGCATCAATGTTCATGAGAAATATTGGCCTGTAGTTTTGTATTTTGGTTGTGTCTTTTCCTGGCTTTGGTACCAAAGATATGTTTGCTTCATAGAATGAGTCTGGAAAAATTCCATCTTCTTCTATTTTCTGAAATAATTTATGTAGAATTGGTAACAGTTCTTCTCTGAATGTTTAATAAAATTCACTTGTAAAACCATCCGGTCCAGGGCTTTTTTGGTTGAAAGTTGTTGCATTACCTTTTCAATTTCTTCTTTTGTAATGGGTCCGTTCAGATGTTCAATTTAGGTTTCTGCCAGTTTAGGTAGGTTGTGCATTTCTATTTGTCCATTT
>NW_006402985.1:965-1502 GCF_000299155.1 Elephantulus edwardii
ATAGTAGTGTTGTCTATTTCCTTTTTCAGTTTTGTTAATGTTTGTTTTATGTATTTTGCTGGTGTTTCATTTGGTGCATAGATATTTATTATTGTATGTCCTCTTGTTCTACTGACCCTTTCAGCATTATGTAGTGAACTTTCTTGTCCTTTGTGATGGTTTTTACATTGATATTTATTTTATCAGAGATTAATATCACTAATCCTGCTTTTTTCTGGTTGCCATTTGCTTGGTATATTTTTCCCCTCCCTTTTATTTTTAGCCTGTCTTTATCTTCATTTTTCATGTGTGTCTCTTGTAGATAACATATTAATGGATTTTGGGGTTTTTATCCAATCTGTTACTCTCTTTCTCTTCAGCAGTGCATTTAACCCATTCACGTTCAGTATGACTATTGAGAGGCTAGGTTTTATTGTTATCATTGTGTTGAGTTCTTTTTTGGTGTTTTTGCTAGTTACTTTGGACCATAAAGCTTTCTGTGTATGTCTATAAGGAGGATATCTCTGAGTCTCTCCTGCAATACTGGTCTTGTTTTTA
>NW_006402985.1:3372-4516 GCF_000299155.1 Elephantulus edwardii
CAATTTCTCCACAACCTTGCCAGCATTTGATGTTTGCTGTTCTGTTAAATTTTGCTCTTCTTACTGGTGTGAGATGATATCTCATAGTTGTTATGATTTGCATCTCTCTTAGAGATAGGGATTTTGAACATTTCTTCATATGCTTGTTGGCAACCTGAATGTCTTCTTTGATGAAGTGTCTGTTTATATCGTGTGCCCCCTTTTTATTGGATTATTTATCTTTATATTGTTGTTGTGGTGGTGGTGGTTGTTGTTATGTGCCGTCAAGTTGTTTGCAACATAGAGATCCAATGTACAACAGCTCTAAACTCTAACCTATCCTGTGCCAATTTCACCATCTCTGACTCACATAGTCCCATTATTACCCCAGTCACTGAATCAATCCATCTTATCGAGGGTCTTTTTCAACTGCACTGTCCCTCCACCCACCCAAGTATGATGTCCCTTTCCAAGGACCGGTCCCTCCTTGCAACATGTCCAAGAAGCTTCAGACAAAGCTTCAGTATCCTTGCCTCAAAGGAGCAGCCCATCTTCACCTTCTCCAGGACAAACCTGTCCATTTTCCTAGCAGTCCATGGTATATTCAATACTCTTCTCCAACACCACAGCTCAAAGGCATCAATACTCCTTCTATCATCCCTAGTCATTGTCTAGCTCTCCAATGCATAGCAAGTGATTGCAAAGACCACGGCATGTGTCAGGTGCACCTTAATCTCCAGACAGACATCTTTGCACTTCAGCCCTTTAGAGAGGTCTCTAACCTTAGACTTTCCCATTGCAATACATCTTTTCATTTCCTGGCTGCTGGTGCCAAGAGTGCTGACTGTGGATCCAAGCAAACCAAAACTGTGAACAACTCAATCTCTTCACCATCCATTATGACGCTGCCAGCCAGCCCAGTGGTGAGAATATTTGTTTTTTTGATATTGAGTCTCAATCCATACTGAAGACAGTAGTCCCTGACCTTCCACAGCAAGTGCTTCAGGTCCTCTTCAGTTTCAGCAAGTAAGGTTGTGTCATCTGCATAACGCAGATTGTTGATGATTCTTCCTCCAATTATTATGCCACATTTCTCCTCCTAGAGCCCAGCCTCCCAGATAACCTGTTGTGCATAATGATTGAAAAGGTATGGAGAAAGGATACA
>NW_006402986.1:0-3648 GCF_000299155.1 Elephantulus edwardii
CTTGATGACTGCAAAATATTCCATCATGTGAATGTACCACAGTTTCTCAATCCAGTTGTTCATTGATGGCCATTTTGTCTGATTCCATTTTCATTCTACTGTGAATAACACTGCTATGAACATTGATGTACCAATCTCCATTTGTGTCTCAGTTGTATTTTCCTCACTCTACCTTCGTGACAGTGGAATAGCTGGGTCATAATGGAATTTCTATGTTCAGCTTTTTGAGGACATGCCAAATTGCCTTCCAAAGTGGTTGTACTCTCCAACATTTATTGCTTGCTGTCCTATTAGACTTTGCCACTACTACTAGGGTGATATGGTATCTCAATGTTAATTGCCAGTGATTTTGAGCATTTCTTCATGTGTCTGTTAGCCATCCACATGTCTTCCTCTGTGAAGTCTTTCCATGTCTATTGCACACTTTGTAATTGGGCTTTCAGTGTTTTTCTTGTGGAGATCCTGCAGCATTCTGTAAAATTTCATTATGAGACCCTTGTCTCAAATGGTAGGTACTCCCATATGTTTTCTCCCAGTCAGTAGGTTTGCTTTTCACCTGCAGAGAGCTGAATAAGGATCCACATCTCATACCATACATAAAAATCAACTCAAGGTGGACCAGAGACCTAGGGGTAAAGGAAAACCCAAAACTGTAAACATCATAAGAGACAAATTGGGATCAAATTTAGAAAGAATAAAGAGGCTGGCAAATACAGCCAGATATGCAGAACCAGGAAAGGATATCATAGATGAATGGGACCTTCTAAAACTTAAGTTTTTATGTGCATCAAAAGAGGATTTTTATGAGGTGCTGTAAGGACTAGGAGCAGTGTTTGTTCCTGGGCCTTTGTTATGAGCTAGAAAATTCGACCTATACTGTGCTTTATTGATTCTAGGGGATTCTGTGTGTCCATCCTCTCACTAGACACTATAGAAGCAGATTCACAATAGTGGAGAACTTTACAAAGACATTTTAGAGCACAGGTTCAATACCAAATATATGGCACCTATTACAAGGTATGGACACAGGATACATTCCTGGTGTACACCTTTCCTGATTTTGAACCATTCAGTGTTTCCTTGCTCTGTTCTGATGACTGCCTCTAGGTCCAAGTACAGGTTTCTCACGAGCACAATCAAGTGTTCTGGGATTCACATTCTTCTCAAGGTTAGCCACAATTTGTCGTCATTCACAGTCAAATGCCTTTACATACATAGTCAATGAAATACAGATAGACATTCCTTTGGGACTTTGCTTTCAGCCAAGATCCATCTGACATTGGCCATAATGTCCCTAGTACCACAACTTCTTCTAAACCCAGTTGCACATCTGACAGTTCTGCCTCACAGTTCCTGTGGTTTTTTAATAATCTTCAGCAGGATCTTGTTTGTGTGTGATACTAATGGTATTGTTTGATAATTTCCACACTCTGTCAGATTACCCTTTTTTTTTGGAATGGAAATAAATATGGATCTCTCAGTCAGTTGCCAGGTAGTTGTCCTCCAGATTTCTTGGCACAACCTATTGAGTACATCCAGGGCATCATTTGTTTGTTGAAATATCAGCCTGGAATTCCTCCTTCATCACCATTACCTCTTTTGTATTTTTTAAATAAAATTTTTATTTTATACTGATTTACTTACAAAGTTTGTATACATTGTTTTCCACATTGGGTTTGTTTTTTGGGTTTTTTTTTTCTGTTTTCTTTACCCATTTCTCCTTACATCTATCAAATTGTGTGACCCTATGATTAACCACCCCACACACACCACCCTCCAACCCCACTCCACCCCCGACCATCCTCACCATTCTGCCCTCCACATTGAATCCTCATACGTGTTCTACAATAATGGTCTAATACCATATTTGTCCTTATGGGACTGAGTTAGTTCATTCAGCATAATGCTCTCAAGTCCCTTCCAAGTTAGGTGGTAATTTACAAAATTATTGCTCCTGCATGCTGCACTGTATTCCATTATGTGAATGTACAATGATTCTAAATCCATTCGACTGTGGTTGGACATTTGGACTGTTTCCATGTTCTGTGACGGTGAATAATGTTGCTATGAACACTGGTGTACACGTCTCCCTTTGTGCCTCAGTTCTCATTTTCTTAGGGTATATTCCAAGGAGTAATTTTTAGGGTATATTCCAAGGATAACTGGATCATATGAAAGTTCTATAGTCAGTTATTTGAGGAAGCACCAAACTGCCTTCCAGAATGTTTGTACAAATTTACAATCCCACCAACAATGTATAAGAGTTCCTATTTTGCCACATGCTCACCAACATTTATTATCTGATGTCCTGTTAAAATTTGCCACTGCAATTGGAGTGAGATGATATCTCAGTGTGGTTTTTATTTGCATCTCTCTTATTACTAGTGATTTTGCACATTTCTTCATCTGTCTGTTGACCATCTGAATATCTTCTTCTGTGAAAAATCTTTCCATATCTCTCGCCCCTTTTGTAATTGTGTTATCAGTCTTTTTTCTTGTGGAGGCTCTGTAGGATTCTGTAAATTTTATGAGATCCTTGTCTGAAATGGTATTGCCAAATGTTTTTTCCTTGTCAGTAAGTTTTCTTTTTGCTATTTTGTAAAATGTTTTTGATGCACACAGGGATTTAATCTTTAGAAGTTACCGTTCATCACTTTTATCCTCTCCAGATTGTGCATTTATGGCTGTATTTGGCACTCTCTTTTTACCATAGACTAGGCTGTCTAAGCTTGATCCCAGTTTTTCTCTGATGAACTTTATGTTTTGGGGCTTTAATCCCAGGTCTCTGATCCACTTGGAGTTGATTTTTGTGTGTGGCATCACCAATACTTCTTAATCATAAGTTATTCCCTGAAATTCTTCTCTGTCACCCTGTTCTTCTTTGTATAGTGACTCTGTGTACTACTTCCATCTTCACCTCCCCCATATATTTTCTTTTATTGGGAATTATACTCAAAGTCCATTTGAGTGGCAGTCAAAGAAATAAAATTAGGTGTTGTAATGGACAATTCTGATGCAAAACATTCCTTAAGAATAATACAATAAAAACAATTAAAAAAAGAATAATAAAATAATTATGACTGTGAGAACTTAGGTTCCTAACTTAAGTCATAATATTCTTAATTGCCTCTTATGCATGTGAAAGTTGAACAGGTTTTTTTAAGTTTGATTTTTTTATTGTTATTAATTTTAATGAAAATGTACAGAGACTTTGGATTTCCATTCGTTCATTGTTTCACTTTTGTCCCTGCCCACCGCTCCCTGCTGCAGTTCACTCTTCTCTTTGAAAAGTGAAAGAAAATTTTTTTCACTGTTGTACAATCCCTCCCCCCAGGTCCACTCCACTATGCAGCCTTCGTTCTGGACTCCTGTCATGACAATAAAACGTAATCACTTACCTTTTTTAAACAGTTTTCTCCCTCATCTGTTTCAATGCAGTATACATTATCTATCCCTTGTTTCTCAGTCACCCCCCAACCCCGATGTCAGTCCCGTTTTACAACAGTGGCACTATGGAGTATTTGTCCTATTGTGGTTGAGATATTTCACTCAATGTAATGTCCTTCAGTGTTGCCCATTTTGTATAATATTTCCTGAGTTCCTTGTTTTTCAATGCAATCTAGTATTCCATTGTGTGAATATACCACA
>NW_006402986.1:13653-14565 GCF_000299155.1 Elephantulus edwardii
GGTGTGCGTGTGAACTGTGTTTTGTGGTGGCAGTCCCAGGAAAAAAGTGGCTCTGCCTCCACGGGCAAGGTAAGCCATGCTGGCCTTGGGTTGAAAGCACCCGTGGCTTCAAGCCCAAAAGGAGAAGAGGAGGAGGAACGAGAGGGCCATAATGGCCCAGGTTTGCCCCACCCAGGGTGGCTGTGATCCTTTCACAAGTGAGCATGATTGGTGTACTTGGGAGATGTGTTGTGTGGTGGCAATCCCTGGAGAAGGTGACTCTCCCACCAAGAACCAGGGAAGATACGCTGCTTGGCCTTGGGTTGAAGGCACCAGCGGATTCATGCCCAAAAGGAGAAGCGCATTAGTAACAAGACGGCCATAATGAGCCAGGTTTGCCCCACACGGGGCGGCTGTGATCCGTTCACCAGAAAGCATTGTCCTTACACGTGGGAGCTGTTTTGTGTGGTGGCAGTCCCAGAAATAAGGACCCTCTGCCTCCACGAGCAAGGGCAGCCACGCTGGCCTTGGGTGGAAGGCACCAGTGCCTTCAAGCCCAAAAGGAGAAGAGGAGGAAGGAGATGGCCATAATGGCCCCGGTTTGACCCACCCAAGGTGGCTGTGATCCTTTCACCAGAGAGCAAGGTGGGTGTACGTGCGAGCTGTGTTTTTTGGTGGCAGTCCCTGGAGAAAGGCAACTCTGCCACCAAGAGCCAGGGGAGCCACGCTTGGCCTTGGGTTAAAGGCACCAGCGGATTCATTCCCAAAAGGAGAAGAGGATTAGAAACAAGATGGCCATAATGAGCCAGATTTGCCCCACCCAGGGTGGCTGTGATACTTTCACCATAGAGCATTGTGCGTGTACATGGGAGCTGTGTTGTGTGGTGGCAGTCTCAAGAATAAGGGGACAGCGTCCACGAGCAAGGGAAGCCA
>NW_006402987.1:0-1239 GCF_000299155.1 Elephantulus edwardii
AGCAAAGGTGATGCATCCTGTAGAACTGGTATGTAGATAGGCCGCTCAGAGGAGGGGTTAGGCATCTGACTAGCTGAAGTTGGGCAGCTTAAAGGACAGCCTCAGACCCCGCAGACCCATGCCATCTTCCCAGGTAATCGAAGACGCCAAAACCCCGCGACATTCGTTCCGGCCCTCGGGCCGCCCCATCTATGTTTGTACATACAACAGAAGAAAAACACTATACCATCTTCACAACCATTTCTATGTTTGACCCCATTGTTGCAGCCACTCTGACAGGCTATCTGATTGGGGGACTTCCTCTTTTTTCACTGACCCTGTGTCTAACCAAGCATGATTTTCTTCCTTAGGAACTAGATCTTTTTTATCATCTGTTTAAGGTTTGTAAGAGGCACTCCGCTTGTACTTCTTTGGAGATGGTTTGGTTTGTTGTTTGTTTTTATATGTGTGTCATAGAGTTTATTTCTTTTCTCTGCTCCTTTTTAATACTTTGACGAGCATTTGAAGGCTTGCCCGATACAATCAGTTACTTGATTCCTTGACTGCTCCTTCCATAGATGTTGATTGTGGATCCAAGCAAAATTTCAATATTTCTTCATCATGATATATATTGATCTAGTTGTGATGATTTTTATTTTATGATGGGGTGTCATTTGTCTTGAACACTTTAGTCTTTGGTCTAATAGAAACCAGTGGAACATCCAACGCTATGGTATGGCTCTTAGTGGAGGAATAATGTGACAGTTGCCCCCAGGCCTGATCACTTCTTAAGAATCCTGATAAGGTTCAGTCTTCCCCAGCCCTCCCTATAACTGCTCCCTAAAACTCCTATAAAAAAAGGCTGCCCGTGACTGCCTGTGTGCCATTTATACTCTCTCAGCATGCAGTCATGTCACCTGGCATCCCTCTCAGACCATGTAATAAAGGCCTGTTCGTTTCTTGGGACCAGTTTCTTTCTTTCTCTCCCCTCAACTCTTTTTATATCTAACACTTAGTTACACTGTTGTTATTATGTACCACCAGTTGGAACTGAACTATAGTTGACCTTCCAGTGGGTTTTCAGAGGCAGTAATCACACAGGAGATTGTTGTTGTTGTTGTTGGTATGTGCGACTCATAGCAACCCTATGTACAACAGCCCTAAACCCTGCTCTATCCTGTGTCAATCACATTGCCTCTGACACACCCATCCCGATTACCCCAGTCACTGAATCAATCCACCTCATAGAGGGGCCTCCCC
>NW_006402987.1:2344-4283 GCF_000299155.1 Elephantulus edwardii
GGCTGCATGCTGATATGCTTGTTCTCTCCTACTATTTCTCCCTATTAGTCACTCACTTCAGGTTCATTTTAGGATGCCAGTACTTTCTACTTCTTCATTTCAGCGATCCTGTATGATGAATGAGTTGATATCCTATTAATTCCTATGTGGACAATAACAAAGATTTAGAATCCTTAAAAACCTATAAAAACTAAAATCAAAGGTATGTCTTTTTACTAAATACAGCTCAGACCCTGCTCTGTTCTGACGACTGCCTCTTGGTCCAAGTATAGGTTTTACATTAGCATGATTAAATGTTCTGGGATTCCCATTCTTCTCAGAGTCAGCCACAGTTTGTTATGATCCACACAGTCAAACGCCTTTGCATAATCATGTACATGTACAAAAGGAGGAGATTACTCATCCTTTTTCCCACGAAGCAGCTGGTGGCCTCGAACCACATGCCTTTGGGACTGCAGCACAGATTCTTACCAATAGGCCACCAGAGCTCAAAACTAGACTTTGATCTTCATCAATAGATGCTTCCAGTCTTCTTCACTTTCAGGAAGCAACCTTGTGTTGTCTGCATATCACTTTCTTAATAAGCCTTCCTCCTATCCTGATGTCATATTTACTGGTATTTTCTGAATAATAATGCGTGCCTTCTTATGGTTAATTCTGATCACAGCTGATTTATACATATTTTATAGATTAAAACGTTGAGGAATAAGGCCAAATAGCTGACCTAAAATCATGTAGATAGTTGATGGCAGAATTGTGTTCTCCGAAGCCACAATCTTAACTGTGAATCTACTTACAGTAGGAGGTTCCCTTCAACACTGTTTTTAGGCTAGTTCCACCTTCACCTATTCCTTTATTTTTGTTGGTCATGTTAAAGGTCATTGAGTAAATTTCAGTTCACAGTGATCCCATGTGACCAGGTAGAACCTCCCCATAGAATCTTCTAAGTGAAATCTTTATGGGAACTAAGAGGCAGATCTTTCTCCTGTAGGAGGGTCAGACCACCAACTCTTCTGTTAACTGTCAACATTTAACCATCACAACACCAGTGTTCCTTCCACTCCCTTTCTAATATCCCTTAAAATAGGAATTAAGTAGTTTGGTATTGTTGAAGCTGATTAGCCAAAGCCTGTGACCTTCATTGGATCATATTTTGCTAGTAGATGAGTTACCAGTAGGCATGATCCCATTTTCCAGCCCCCTCTTTTCTCCTGGTTCTATACTCTGTATGAGAAAGAGAACTTGATCCCCATTGAAGGATGTTGTTGTTGTTGTTATGTGCCGTCAAGTCATTTGTGACTCATAGCGACCCTATGTACAATAGCCCTAAAGCCTGGTCTATCCTGTGCCAATCGCATTGCCTCTGACACACCCAATTTCGATTACCCCAGTCACTGAATCAATCCACCTCATAGAGGGTCTTCCCCTCCTGCGCTGTCCCTCCAACCTACCAAACATGATGTCCCTCTACAAGGACCTGTCTCTCCTTACAACATGTCCAAAGTATGTATATGTAATATTGAAGGATAGACCACATTGTACTCACTGTCATTGTATTTTTCTATCCCAACATGATCACCTGACCAATCCGATCTCACAATTTCATGAAAGGGAAGAAAGAGATGAGAAAGTAGGTGTGGAACATTTGAGACATCAGGGGCTTGCACAGCCATGAGTAAAGCATGACTGAATCCTGAATCTAGGAAATTCTAGAGGAGAGGTGATGAGTAGACACAGAATCTGTGCATTCCTGGGTCTCTAACAGGATCCTAAATCTGTAATACTGAGGTAAAGGCCATGAAATACCATGTTTGGTGGCACAATGGTTAAAGCATTATAATGCTAATAAAAAAGACCACGGTTTGAACCCAACAGCTACTCTATGTAAGGAAAAAACAGCCTATTTGTGTAAACTCTCCTTCTATCTTCCTTGGTCATT
>NW_006402988.1:0-1065 GCF_000299155.1 Elephantulus edwardii
TCACTCAGCATAATGTCCTCCAGGCTCACCCATTTTGAATAATATTGCATGAGTTCCTTGTTTTTCAATGCAGTGTAGTATTCTATTGTGTGAATATACCACAGCTTCTCTATTCATTCGTTTGTTGATGGGCACCTGGGTTGTTTCCAACTCCTTGCTATTGTGAACAGAGCCGCGATAAAGATGGGTGTGCATGAAAATTTTTTTTAAAGATAAACTACCTATAGATTAAAAGAGACTTGGGTGTCATTGATTTGATTCTGACACATGTTCACCAGATAGAACATAGCAGAACTCCCTGTAGGGTTTCCAAGATTATAAAAGACTTAAGAATTTATGTCTTTGGATTGCAGTGGTAGTGCAGAATGGGGTAGTGCTGCAAGCACCCTGTTGTATATCTACATCCAGAAACTATGACTCATACACAGCACTTAACAACAATGTGGTCTTTTGTTCTGAAGAGTAGCTCATGGGTTTGAACTGTCAACCTCTCAGTTAGTAGTCAAGCACTTACTCATTATGCCAACATACCTCTATAAGATATTCAGAAGTCATACAAACCAAATCAATACAAAGACCTTAATTGGAAGTCTGATTTGACAAGTCTGAGAATGGGATAAAGAACAAGAGTATAAAAAAAATAAATAAATAAAAAGCAACAGTGGAAAACCTGAACATGACTAACATTAGACGTTTTGCACTGTGATTGTTTTATTTTGTGTTTACAGGTGTTATTTATCTTTTAGATCTACATATAAAAATTACAGTTTAAAGGATATGATGTCTGGGATTTGTTTAAAGTTAATCCAGTTGGGATGAGGGAATGGGTAATGGAATAGATGAACCAAGACTAACCATGAGTTGATAAATATTAAAGGAAACTGACTGACAGGCATTTAGAGATTGATTATACTGTCTTTGCTACAAATGTATATGATTGAAATTGTCTCTATTTCTTTCTTAATGGGAAGAGCAGATATGCTTCTCTATAAGGGATTCTCCAGCTCTTGAATCTACAAAAATCTATGAAAATAAATCAGAGTTGTTTAATACGTCAAGAGGTCA
>NW_006402988.1:3040-4259 GCF_000299155.1 Elephantulus edwardii
AAAAAGAGAAACAAAGTTAGAGGACAATTTAGAGACTACTAATAAGAAAGATGCCAAGAAAGCAGAAGGAGAATCAGAATATCTCCAAGTTGTTCATTAAAGAGAAGTTTCCAAAATGGAGGCATTCTTTATCCTAATCTTCTATTGATAAGTAGCTTTTACCTCCAAAATATAACTAAAATACATCCACTTCTCTCCATCACTTTTGCCATCAACCTCATTCAAGCCTTCATCATTAACTGGACTTTAGCAATGACTTTCTGCTATCTAATCAATTACTTCTCAAAGACAATCCAGTCTCCTTGAAATTAGTTAAGTGAGTGGGTTTATCTTTCAAAAATACAAATCAGATCATACATGTTTGAAATTCTATTTAAGTATCAGGATACTTCAAGATATTAGGGCATAAGAATATATATACTTAACCAACATCCAAGTAGATACATGTACACCCATGTTTATCGCAGCTTTGTTCACAATAACAAGGAGTTGGAAACAACCTAAGTACCCATCAACAAATGAATGGATAGAGAAGCTGTGGTATATTCACACAATGGAACACTACGCTGCACTGAAAAACAAGGAACTCATGCAATATTCCTCAAAATGGGTGACTCGGGAGGACATTATGCTGAGTGAAATATCTCAGTCATAAAAGGACAAATACTGCATGGTGCCACTGTTGTAGAATGGGACTGACAGCAGGGTTGGGGTAAGACTGAGAAAAACTGGATAAAGTATGTATACGACAGTGAAACAGATGAGGAAGAAAACCGTTTAAAAGCGATATATGATAGGGTATTGTGGTTATCACAAGAGTCCACAAGTAAGACTGCATAGTGGAGTGTACTCAGGGTGGTGGTGAGGGTACAGGGGTATTGTATACCAATGAAAGAATTTTTCTTTTACTTTTCAAAGAGAGGTGTGAACTGGGGCAGGGAGGGGTGGGCTGGGAGAAAAGTGCAATAATGAATGAATGGAAATCCAAAATCTCTGTAAATGTTCATTAAAATTAATAAAATTTTAAAGAACAGAAAAAAAAAAAAAAACAGAAAAAGAAGAACACTTTTAGAGTCATTCTATGAAGCAAGGAAAAAGGCTGATGCCAAAACCAGGCTAGATATTACCAAGAAAGAAAACTACAGCCCAATATCTCCCATGAATATAGAGGCAAATATCTTTAACAAAATCTTAGCCAATAGAATTCAAAAGCACATTA
>NW_006402989.1:0-619 GCF_000299155.1 Elephantulus edwardii
AACAACAACAACAACATGTTCATGAGGGATATTGTTCTGTAGTTTTCTTTGCCTGGTTTTGTCATTTCATAAAATATCTCTAGAAGTATTCCTTCGTTTTCTATTTTTTTTTTTTACTTTTTAAAAATTTCATTGGTAGTAAAACTTCTCTAAATGTTTGGTAGAACTCAGCTGTGATGTCATCTAATCCAGGAATTTTGTGGAGGGGGAAGTTTTTTTTGTGGGTTGTTTTTTTTTTTTTGCCTCCTCAGTTTCTTTTTCTGGAATATATCTGTTCAAGTGCCCTATATTTGTAAGTTTCAATCTGGGGAAGGCATGAATTTCCAGAAATTTGTGCTTTCCTCTAAGTTTTCAAAGTAGTCAGAGCATGACTTTTTTAAATTATTATTAATTTCAATGAACATTTACAGAGATTTTGGATTTCCATTCATTCATTGTGCCATTTTTCTCCCCCCTCCCAACCCCAGTTTGCTCTTCTCTTTGAAAAGTAAAAGAAAAATTCCTTCATTGGTATACAATCCCCCGGCACCCCTCCCATCTCACCCAGAGTATACTCCACTCTGCAACCTTCATTCCGGACTCTTATGATAATCATAATGCCCTATAATATATTGCTTTT
>NW_006402989.1:3921-4910 GCF_000299155.1 Elephantulus edwardii
CATAGAGAGATAATTTTACCTCCTCTTTGCCAATTTGGATACCTCTTATTTCCTTCTCTTCTCTTATTGCTCTCGCTAAGACTTCCAATACAATATTGAATAAGAGAGGTGATAGTGGGCATCCTTCCTTGCCTAGTTCCTGTTCTTAAAGGGAATGCCTTTAACCTCTCTCCGTTGAGAATGATGTTGGCTCTCGGGTTAGCATAAATACTTTGTACTATGTTGAGGAAATTTCCCTCTAATCCTATTTTGTTGAGTGTTTTCATCAGGAAAGGGTATTGGATTTTGTCAAAGGCCTTTTCTGCATCAATTGTTAGGATCGTGTGGTTCTTTTTCTTTGCTGTGTTAATGTGATAAATTACATTGATTGTTTTCCTTATGTTGAACCACCCTTGCATACCTGTTATAAATCCTACTTGGTCATGATGAATTATTTCTTTAATGTATCATTGAAATCTATTGGCCAGGATTTTATTCGGTATTTTTGCATCAATGTTCATGAGAGATATTGGCCTATAGTTTTCTATTTTGGTGGTGTCCTTTCCTGGCTTTCCTATCAAGGATATGTTTCCTTCATAGAACGAATCTGGGATAATTCCATTTTTCTCTATTTCCTGAAATAGTCTATGTAGACTTCATGACAATTCATCTTTGAATGTTTGATAAAATTCACTTGTAAAACCATCTGGTCCAGGGCATTTTTTGGTCGGAAGTTGCTGTATTACCTTTTCAATTTCTTCTTTTGTAATGGGTCTGTTCAGATGTTCAATTTCTGGTTCTGTTAGTTTAGGTTGGTTTTACATTTCTAGGTATTTGTCCATTGCCTCTAGGTTTTCATATTTATTTGTGTATAATTTTTCATAATACTCTAATGTTAGCTTTTTGTGATGTTGCCTGGCTCATCTCTTATTTACATTATTTGTGTTTTTTCTTTCTTTTCCTTTGTGAGTTTTGCTAATGGTTTGTCGATTTTATTTCCTTTTCAAAGA
>NW_006402990.1:0-1599 GCF_000299155.1 Elephantulus edwardii
GAACTTATATAAATGATATACTGTTGATTTTTAATTTAAGATAGATTTTCTGAGATGATTTAATTAAGTTTGAAGTTGTAGTTATTCTTCCTTAATTTCTCTGTTATTTTCTGTGCTTTTTTTTGTTAACAAGTGATTCTTTATTGAAATATTTTCCTGTAGTTCTTAGCTGGCTGGGCATTACACAGCACCACTGTTGATGTCTTCTAGGATGTCATATGGGTGGCTGTGGTCAGCATTGCAGCCCACACCCTGGGCAGGTCCCAGGATCTCTCTTATTGTTTCAGAGAATTCTCTGACTAAAGATCAGTGTCATATCTGCCGGGCAATGCCAACAATCTCATCAAAAGTGATATCCCCGCTGTATTTTTCTGCTTCTTTCTGTCTCTGGGAGCTTCCTTTAGGGCTTTGATGATCAGGGCAGAGGCAGATGGCACCACCCCAGTCTGGGCCTGCCTGTACTAAATGGTCAGTTTCTCATTAGTCCCTTTCAGTCACTGGTGGCCTTGGCAATCCTCACCGACTCTTTTTGGAGACAGACCCAGAGGGCTGATCTTAGGGGCCACAGTAGACGTGGCACTGACTTCCCCACAGGTACACCTCAGGTGCACGACTTTGATCTTGTTGGGGTTGAACTTGGGCGGCATGGCGGAGGTGGCTGATGACAGATGAACCCAAATGCAGAACGACTGAGGAAATTTGCACTGAGGCCTCTTCCAAGTGGAAAGCGGAAAGTTCTGTGCTATTTTAATAGTGGTAAGGAATTGTATTGCCAACCCTAAAGGTACACAGCTTCAATCCACCATCTGGGTAATCTCCTCCAAGGCTGTTTACCGCTTCTGAAAACCACTGGAGGTTCAGCTGTGGCTCAGTTCTGACTCAACGGTACACTTATTTTGGCTTTGTCCCCCCATTTAAGACTATTCGTAGTGCCTTTTTCTTTTCTTTTTTAAAATTAATTTTAATAAAAGTTTACGGAGACTTAGGGTTTCCGGTCATTCATTGTTGCACTTTTCTCCCTGCCTACCTCTCTGCCTCCAAACGACTCTTTGCCTTGAAAAGAAAAAAAACAAAACAAAAAAAACCCCAAACCAACCCTCTTTTATTGTTATGCATTCCTTCCCCCCACAAGTTCACTCCACTATGCAGCCTTCACTCTGGACTTCTGTAATGACAAGAATACCCATTCATATATCCCTGTTTTGTTTTTTTTTTAAACTTTATTTAAATTTATTATTAATTTCAGTAAAAATTTACAGAGGCTTTGGATTTCCATTCATTCATTGTTGCACTTTTCTTCCCTCCCAACCCTACCCCCTAGTACACTACCCTCTTGGAAAATTCTTTCATTGTTTTACAAACCCTCCCCCAAGGTCCACTCCATTATGCAGCCTTTGCTCTAGACTCCTGTCATGACAAAAATACCTAATCACATATCCCTTTTCAACAGTTTTCTCCCTCATCTGTTTCAATGCAGTGCAAATTATTGAACCCATCTTTCTCAGTCTCTCCCCGATCCTGATGTCAGTCCTGTTTTACAACAGTGGCACCATTCAGTATTTGTCCTTTTGTGACTGAGATACTTCACTCAGCATAATG
>NW_006402990.1:2574-4304 GCF_000299155.1 Elephantulus edwardii
TTTTGCTATTGTGAACAAAGCCGCAATAAACATGGGTGTGCGTATATCTGCTTGGGTGGCAGTTATGTTTTCTTTAGGGTAAATTCATAGTTGTGGAATTGCTGGCTCAAATGGTACTTTCTTTTTGCAAATTTTGAGAAAGTGCCATACAGCCTTCCATAGTGGTTGCACTATTTTACACTCCCACCAGCAGATAATAAGGGTTCCAGTTTCTCCACAACCTCACCAGCATTTGATGTTTGCTTTTGTTAAATTTTGCTATTCTTAGTGGGGTGAGATAATATCTCATAATTGTTTTGATTTGCATCTCTCTTAGAACTAGGGATTTTGAACAATGCTTGGAAAGGTCAGTGAAGGAAAAGACCCCAACACGGTGACTGCAGCAATGGGCTCAAATGTATCAGAGATGGTGAGGACAGCACAGATTAGGACAAGATTCAGATCTTTGTTCAAAGGTCTCTATGAGTCATACTTGACTCAATGATATCAAACAACAACACCACAGTCATGGTAATCAAAACATACACAGCCTATTACCAGTATAGCAATAGACACACAAACCAGAGCAATAGAAGTGAGAGTCCAGAAATAAACTCACCCTCAACAGACAACTGATCTTTGATAAACCTGCAAGTCCATTTAATTGGGGGAAAGGGTCTTCTCAATAAACAGTGCTGGGAAAATTTAATTTCTACATGCAGAAAAAGAAAACAAAGCCCATGGCTCATATTATACAAAAAAACAAATTCAATATAGATCAAGGCCTTAAATTAAACTGTAAAATCATCAAAGTCTTAGAAGAACAAGCAGTAACAAAGCTGTAAGGCCTAGCTTGTGAAAGTGGATTATCTAGAAAAAAAATCCTAAATGGTAAAAAGACCTCTCCAGAGTACTAAAGAGCAATGATGTCAACAAAGATGATGGTGCACTTTACCCAAGTCATGATCTTTTTATTACTTACTATGAATCTAAATGTGTTTAAAAGAGGCCATAGGACCAGGAATATAATTTCTAATGTCAAATGGATCCTGACTGAAACCATAGAGTACTAGACGAATGTATTTGTGTTTTATTGACTATACAAAAGCATTTTATTGTGTAAATCATAGCAAGTTATGCTAACATTGAGAATAATGGGAATCCCAGAATACTTAGTTGTGCTCATGCATGCCCTGCACCTTGATCAAGAGGAGGTTGTCCGAATGTAACAAAGGAACACTGTGTGTTTTAAAATCAGAAAGAGTGTGCATCAGGGTTGTATCCTTTCTCAATATCTATTCAATTTGCTGATAAAATGCTGATCAAATAATTTGAGAAGCTGGGATTTATGAAAAACAATGTGGCATCAGGATTGTAGGAAGACTCACCAACCACTTTTGTTATGCAGATGATACAACCTTTCTTACTGGAAGTGTGGAAGACTTGAAGCGCTTAATACAGAATTTCAAAGATGTCAATATGGATTGTATCTCAACACCAAGAAAACAGAAATTCTCACCCCTGGGCCAACAGGCAGCATCAATATCAAGGAATGGTTGTGTAGTACATTTTAAAATATGGAAACATGAGACCTCCTACTTTGTTGTTTTTTTCCAACATCATTTTAGCTACTTGAGGCCTTTTGCCTTCTGTATAAATTTGAGGATTGGTTTTTCTATCTTTGTGAGGAAGTTCTCTGAAATGATCTTCTGGACAGAATTGAAGCTATAGATTGCTTTGAGCGGTATTGA
>NW_006402991.1:0-1125 GCF_000299155.1 Elephantulus edwardii
TGCAGTTACTGTGTCAATCCATGTGTTAAGGGTATTCCTCTCCTTCACTGCCCCCTATCTTTCCAATCCCAGAGGCATCATTTGAATATATGAGACAGAGATGGGCAATTTCCTTCCATTCAATTTAATGCCTCTGAAAAACTCACTGGAGGGTCAGTTATGGGTTGGTTCTGACTTGATGGTACATAAAAAAATAACCCATATATTAGACATACATAATTTAACAAGGTCATGTATGAATACAAATTTTGTATCTATGTATTGACAACAAATACACGGAAAATGAAATTTTAAAAATACCATTTGTAATGGTGTATGAGTCAGCAGAGGCTGGGTTTGGAAAGACATACTAGGAAGAGTGATCAGCTTACCTGAGCCCTGTATCTGTGAAGAACCAGGATACCATTAAAGAAATGAGGATACCTAATCCTACTACTGAGAGAGTAAGTACTAGAAAGAGTGAAGAGAGGGCACTGGAAGGGTAGTCAGGACTATGTGATGTAGTTTGTCAGAAATCGCACTACTGACCCAAAGACTGAGCCTCTCTGTAGGTTCAAATCCATCAGTGTCTCTGAGGGAGGAAGGTGGGAAATGTTTTTTTTTGAGATTTACAGTCTCAGAAATCCAGTGGAAGGTCAGCAGTGAGTAAATTCCAATTTAATAGCAATGGTAGAAATTGTGTGAGAGACAATTTGGACTTTGTCCTAAAGAGAATGGAAAACAACTGAAATTTGTAGGTAAGAATGGCTCAATAAAATTTGGTTTTAAGAGTTGAGATGCTTTATTATGTAACAATGAAGGCTGGATAGTTTTCTTTCTTTCTTTTTTTTTTAAATTAACTGGGTGGACAGAGAGGGAAGTGTGTGACAATGAATAAATGAAAATCCAACTTTTCTATAAAGTTTCATTAAATTACAATAAAAAATATTTTCTATAAAGAATTGACTCCACCACCTGGACCCACAGCCTAGAGGACATGGCCCTGCCACCTGGAGGACCTGACCCTATATCACCGCCACTCGTACACTCCCACCTACCATCTGGAAGCCCAGCCCCAACAGCTGGAGGGCCAGGCCCTGCCACCTGGATACCCTGCCATCTGGAGCACAACCTGCTGCCACCTCT
>NW_006402991.1:2815-4352 GCF_000299155.1 Elephantulus edwardii
CATCACAAAGTACAAGGAAGGTCACTACATAATGCTTAAAGGGTCAATAGAACAAGAGGACATATGACAATAAGTATCTATGCACCAATGTTTAAGCTACAAAAGATACAAAACAAACATTAACAAAATTGAAAAAAAAAATAGATAACACCACTATAGTAACAGGAGACTTCAACATACCACTCTCAAGAAAAGATAGAACCACCAGAAAGAAACTCAACAAAGATGCTGAAGATTTAAACCAGACAAAATCCAACTTGTTTCATATATATATATATGTAATGCATGAAAAAAAAGAAAAGAAAAAGAAGAAATAAAAGAAAAGCTCAAATACCTTCTTCTCCAATGTGCATGGAACATTCTCCAGAATAGATGCCATTTTAGCTCACAATGCAAACATCAAAAATTTAAAAAAAACACAAAAAACAATCCATAGATATAATACAAAGCATCTTCTCAGAATACAATGCTACAAAACTGGAAATTAATAAGAAGAAGATAAAGGAGAAAAAAAAAGCCCACACATTTGGAAGCAGAATGACACTTTGCTTGAACATGAATGGGTAGTAGAAGAAATAAAAAAAATGATATTAAAAATTTCTTAAAACAAATGACAATGAAAACACAACTTACCAAAACCTCTGGGAAACAGCCAAAGCAGTAATTAGAGGTCAATTTATTGCATTAAGCAAAGGCATCAAAAGGCAGGAAAAATGATAACTGATTCTCTAACCCAACATCTCCAACAAACTGAAAAAAAGCATCAAGAAAACCTGACACCCTCTAAAAAGACTGAAATTATAAAAAGTAGAGCAGAAATAAATGAAATAGAAAATAGAAAAACAATTTAAATGATCAAGAAAACCAGGAATTGGTTCTTCAAAAGGATCAATAAAATCAATAAATTCCTAGCAAAACTAACAAAGGAAAAGAAAGAAAAGACATAATCCAAATAAGAGATAAAAGGAGCAATGCTACAACAGAACCAACAGAAATAAAAAAGTTAACTATGGAATATTATTAAAAAATATACTCAAACAGATGTGAAAACCTAGAGGAAATGGACAAATACTTAGAAAAATCACAACCTACCTAAACTAACAGGACCAAAACCAAACACCTTAACAGATCTTTACAAGGGAAGAAATTAAACAGGTAATAAAACAACTTCCAACAAGAACAACAACAACAAGAAAAAGCCCTGGACCAGATGGGTTTACAAGTGAATTTTATCAAACATTCAGAGAAGAACTGTGTAACAGGTATGCAAGGATGGTTCAACATAAGAAAAGCTAGCAGTGTAATTCATCACATTGACAAAGAAAAAGAACAACATGATTCTATCAATTGATGCAGAAAAGGCCTTTGACAAAAATCTGACACCCTTTTCCTAATTAAAACTCTCAACAAAATAGGAATAAAGAGGAATTTCCTCAACATAGTAAAAAGTATATATGCAAACCCAATAGCCAACATCATTCTCAATGGAAGGAGAGTAAAGGCATTCCCCTTGAGAACAGGAACTAAGCAAGGATGT
>NW_006402992.1:0-493 GCF_000299155.1 Elephantulus edwardii
TAGCAAGGAGTTGGAAACAACCTAAGTGCCCATCAACAAACGAATGGATAGAGTGTGGTATATTCACACAATGGAATACTACACTGCATTGAAAAACAAGGAACTCATGCAATATTATTCAAAATGGGTGACCCTGGAGGGCATGATGCTGAGTGAAATATCTCAGTCACAAAAGGACAAATATTATATGATGCCACTGTTGTAGAATGAGGCTGACATTGGGGTGAGGGTAGGACTGAGAAAAACTGGATAAATTATGTTTACTGCATTAAGGCTGATGAGGGAAAGAATAGTTTAAAATTAATATATTTTAGGGCATTATGATTATCATAAGAGTCCAGAATGAGGGTTGCAGAGTGGAGTATACTTGGGGTGGAGGAGGGGATTGTGTACCAGTGAAGGAGTTTGTCTTTTGCTTGTCAAGGAGAGGCACAAACTGGGGGTGGAGGTGGGGTGGGTGGGGAGAAAAGTGCAACAATGAATGAATGGAATT
>NW_006402992.1:3003-4239 GCF_000299155.1 Elephantulus edwardii
CTTGGAAAAGAACATCATGCTTGGAAGGGTGGAGGCAAAAGAGGAAGACCCTGGATGAGATGGATTGACTCAATGACTGGAGTAATGGGTGTAGGTGTTTCAGAGACAATGCAACTGACTCAAGATAAAGCAGGTTTCAGAGCTATTATAGGGTCACTATGAATCACAAGTGACTTGATAGTATATAACAACAACACTATACTTTTGAGCAGTAGTGTTGGAGGAGTATTGAATATTTCATGGACTTCCAAAAGAACAAACAGATACGTGTTGGAGAAAGTGCAGCCAGAGTACTCCTTAGAAGCAAAGATGTCAAAGCTTCATCTCACAGACTTCGAGCATTTTACGTGAAGAGGGACATGCTTAAAAGGGTGGAGGGCCAGTGAAAGAGAGGAAGACTCTCAATCACATGGATTGACACAGTGACTGCAGAAATGGCCACAATTGTGTCAGAGATGATGACAATGACACAGGATATGTCAGGGTCCAGATCAGTTGTTCACAGGGTCTATATGACTCATCTCAACAGCATCTAACAAGAACAAGCTTTAAAATGATCTCCTCCAAACCTCCTTTACTTAGATTATACTTATTCCTTTAATAGAAGAGCATTAATAGGACCCAATGAGTATCTTTATAGAATGTTTAATATGCAAATATATGTACCATAGATGCATATTATATATAATACAAATAATAAGTAGTCTTGTTCCAGCAATTTGTGGAAGAGAAAGGGTCAGGAAAAGAGAGGAAGATCCTCAAAGACATGGACAGACATAATGACTGCAACAATATGCTTAAACACAGAGAAGATTGTAAAGATGTCATTAGATAGGGCAAGATGTCTATCTGTCATACACAGGGTTGCTATGAGGCAGAGCTGAATTGATGATACCTTATCAGGGATCCAGCCCTGATATGTGGGGAGAATTCCGCCAAAAGGAGGCACCAGGTTGAAATGAAGATGCGGAGAGGCTAATTGCTGACAAATAGCAAGTTTAATATTTTGGCAAGGGTATATATACGTCTTAGGAACATGACTTCAGGGGTAATTGCATTATCTCTTATCTGTCCTGAGATGTTGACTGGTAGATCAAACATTCCCAGACCTCAACACAAAACAAAGACATCTTCCAGGATATCCTATGATATCTATTAGAAAACAAGAAGGTATCACATTCCTAGAATTCTGAGGCCTTTGGTCACTCCCTATTCATTAGCATACCGCTTCCTCGA
>NW_006402993.1:0-1178 GCF_000299155.1 Elephantulus edwardii
AATATGGATTGAAGACAAAGATTCTCACTGCTGGACCAATTGACAACATCAGTATGGATGGTGAAGAGATTGAGATAGTTAATAACAGTTTTAGTTTACTTGGTTCCACAGTCAACACTCTTGGTAACAGCAGCCAGGAAATCAGGAGACAAATTGCATTGGGAAAGTCAGCTGTGAGGGACCTCTCAAAAGTACTGAAAAGCAATGACATCAGGCTGGATGTTAAAGTACAGCTGATCCAGGGTATAGTCTTTGCAATTACATTGTTCTTCAGTACTCTAGAGAGGTCTCTGACAGTAGATTTTCCCCAAAGCAATTTATAGTTTGTTTGTTTGTTTATTTAATTTCCTGACTGCTGGTATCAAGAGTGTTGATTGTGGAGCCAAGCAAACTAAAGCTGTTAAGAATCTCAGTCTCTTCACTGTCTATCATAATGTTGACAATCAGCCCAATGGTGAGTATTAAAGGCTACAATCCTTTACATTTTGAAGTAAGCATTTCAGATCCTCCTTGCTTTCAGCAATCAGGGTTGTGTCATCTGCATAATGGAGGTTGTTCCTTCAATCTTGAAGCCATATTCTTCCTCATACAGCCTAGCCTCATGAGTGATCTGTTCTGTATATAGATTGAAACGTTATGGAGATAAGACCCATCCCTGGCATACACCATTCCTGATTTTAAACTATGCAGTGTTTCCTTACTTTATTCTGAATACTGCCTCCTAGTCCAAGTATACATTTTACATAAGCACAATCAAATATTCTTGGAATCCCATTCTTCTCAAAATTGGCCACAGTTGATTATGATCCCCATAGTCAAATGCCATTGCATAATCAATGAAACACAGATAGACGTTCCTCTGGTACACTGTGCATTCAGCCAAGATCCATCTAACATTAGCTATATATCCTTAGTAACACGACCTTTTCTAAACCCAACCTGTACATCTGAATGTTCTGTTCATGTGCTATTCCAGTCTTTTTTGTTGTTGTTGTTCATTTTCTGCAGAATCTTGCTTGTGTGTGATATTAATGATAATGTTCAATAAATTTTGCAGTTTGTTGAGTCAACTTTCTTTGGCATAGGAACAGATACACATCTCTTACAGTCTATTGGCAAGGTGGTTATCTTTGCTTCATGTTCTATCTTCCAAGGTCCCCATGTATTTTGTGGAGTCA
>NW_006402993.1:2678-4322 GCF_000299155.1 Elephantulus edwardii
CAAATAAACATCCTTCTATGCTGCCTTTGAGCTGTGGTGCTGGAGAAGAGTATTGAGAGTACCATGGACTGCTGGGAAAACAAACAGATTCATCCTGGAAAGGGTTAAACTGGGTGGCTCCTTGGAGGCAAGGATTCTGAGGCTCCCTCTAACACACTTTGGACATGTTGTGAGGAGCGACCGATCCTTGGAGGACATCGTGCTTGGGAGGGTGGAGGGACAGCGCGGGATGGGAAGGCCCTCTATGAGGTGGATTGATTCAGTGACTGGGATAATTGGGATGGGAGTGTCAGAGACGGTGCATTTGGCACAGGATAGAGCGGAGTTTAGGGCTGTTGTACATAGGGTCGCTATGAGTCCTAAGCGACTCGACAGCACATAACAACAGCAACAACAACTACGCTCTCTGCTTTCAGCCAAGACATATCTGACATTAGCAATAACATCCTTAGTGCCATGACTTCTTCTAAATCTGGCGTGTATTTCTGACAGTTCTCCGTGGATGTGTTGTTCTAGACAGTTTTTACAATCTTCAGCAAGATTTTGCTTCTATGTGATACTAATGACATTGTTCAGTCATTTCCATATTTTTGTTTGAATAACCATTTTTTTTTCTTTGTTATTTTTTTGAATCACCATTTTTGAGAATGCAAATAGATATGTATCCTTTCCAGCCAGTTGGACAGGTAACTATCCTCCAGATTTCTTGACACAATGCAGTATGCACATTCAGAGATTCATAAGTTTGGGGAAATATGTCATTTGATATTCCATCAATTTCTCAGGCCTATTTTATTTCTAATAATCTCACAAGAGTTTGAACTTTTTCTTTTATTTATTTGTTCTTGATCATATGCCATTTCCTGAAATAATACAGTGACTCTCTGCATTTATTTTCTCTTCTTTTGAAGCTTCTTGGATCATTAAGTATTTTGCACAACATCCTATCTTGCAGTTTTAGTACTGAGTTTAATTTCCTCACCTTGAGAAATGTCAAGTGAGTTCTTCCCTTTTTTTATCTCTGACTCCAGCTCTATGTATCTTTCATTGGGATATTTTGTTTTGCCTTCACAAGTTGCCCTTGTGGAATAGTCTATTCTGTTGAACACTTTAACCTCCTAGGTTTTCCCCTTCTTTTGGTTTCTTGTCTCTCTAGTGCAATATTTAGAGTCTCTTTTGATTTTTTTTACATTTATTCCTCTCTTGTCTGTGAAATCACGTATTTGTTTTCTTCATAAATAATATCCTTGGTGTTATCTGACAATCTGATAGTGCTTGTTCATTGATGCTCAAATCTGTTTTTGATATATTTTTTTTTATTCAGATGGGATTAATTCAAGATTGTATTTTATTTTTTGTGGATTACTCTTACTTTTCTTCAGCTTTAATTTGAACGTACACATAAATAGATGATGGTCTGTCCTAATATCAGCATCATTCCCTTTGATGCTATGCAAAGTCTATCTCTAGTCTATCTCTAGTCTTGTATCTGTCACCAAGTCCATAATTTCCTAGTACTGATCATTCTTTTTCTCAACTTTTGGATTTCAGTCATCAATTATTATGCATGTTCAAGCTATTCCAGATTGCAACAGATATAGAAATTTCAGATTTCCTACTCTGTGACTTTAGAAGTTGATGCAT
>NW_006402994.1:0-1119 GCF_000299155.1 Elephantulus edwardii
ACCTTAACCAGGCTCTGCAGGAGAAGAGCATCCACTGCAAGTCAGCTGAAGAGATCGTGAGGCTGGTGCCGAAGCTGGTGGACCCCTCAGGCCTTGACGTGATCCACATCCGCAAGACCTTCTACAAGGACAACCCGAGTCTCCAGGGCCAGCAACACTCTGTCACTAACAAAGGGGCAGTGTGTGGCGGGCTGTGCCCCCAAGAAGCACAGGATGTTGTCCCTGCCCAGGTTCAAGCACCCTGATGGGGGGAGGGGGCACGCATTCCAGCGGCAGGCCCTGGACTCTTCCCCCTGCTACAAAGTTGTTTCTCCCTCTTTTGTTTCAGAGGAGTCCATGGACAGACAGATGGAACTCATTGGGAAGGGTCAGCTCTGGGTGGTTTCTAACTCAACAACTCAGAACATTGCGAAGCTAAAAAAAAAAAAAAAAAAAAGAACATTGCGAAGCTGAGGTCAAACTTCTGCCTGGGATACAAAGTTGTCTGATTCTTTTCAGTGTCCACCGCTAGGGACACTGACTTTGTGAGTTCCTCATCCTTAGCCAGTTGGCATCTCTGAAAATGTTAGTATTTCAAGGGTTTTACAGGGCTCTCAAGAGGGCACTCTGATGGCCACGTGGGTAACCTCCCCCCTTGCGATGGAGGGTCAGCTGTGGGTGGGCTCTGACTTCACCGCACAACAGTAACACAGAGCTCTCATTTTCTTAGACTCGAAATTGGTAATGTCATGTGCCGTCCAGTCAGAACTGACCCAGGGCTGATCCTCCAGGGCGTTTGCAGAGGAAGTAAATTGCAGAGAAGGAAATGGCCCATCTTTCTCTTAAAGAGCAGCTGGTGGATTCGAACCAGTGCCTTTGGGTTGGCAGTTCAGCTCTACCCACCTGGTGACCAGAACTCCCTGAACTGATGAGAGTAATCTCAAAACCCATTGAAGGCCCAAGCCTGACACCTTCTAAAGAATTAGGATGTTCCCTTTTTATAACCATCGTGCCAGAATTAGCACCTCATTCTCAGTTATGAGCCTGGCATTGGGCCAGATACTTCATGTGTCAATGTGTGTATACTAATTTGAAAATTGAGGTTAATAAGCTTACGTAAGATCACACACACACACACAC
>NW_006402994.1:2319-4281 GCF_000299155.1 Elephantulus edwardii
TTTAAAAAAGTGTTATTTCCCAGGAATCACACAAGAATAATTGTGGACTTTGTCTCTCAATATGGCTTTTTCTAGCATAGATGACCAACTATGTGGAGGGATGGGACCGTGCAAGTGAGGCATGTTGGCCTATCCACAAAGGGCTTGTCTCGCTCCCATTCCACAAGGGCTAGGCAAGCCTCAACAATCCACAAGAGGACTGGCCAGTCTTGCCAATAAATTGAAGAGCTCCAGCTGCAGAGGAATAATAGGAATTCTTCCTGCACAAGAAGACATTCTTTGCCTTGCCAGGAAAGAGAGGCGTCCCCCAATCCACTCGGGAAGGCAGCAGCATCAGCGGCTGAACTGGAGAATCGGATGAGAGATGTGACTTTGTGGCAAGAGAAGCCAATGTTGGCAGAACTGAAAAACCTTTTTCGACAATTAGAGCCACGAGGACAATTGGACACAACGCTCAAGGGTGAGGTGCCTCTTGCACATCTTGGGAGCTGTCTTGACTGTATTTTGTTGTTAATCTGAATTATAACCTTTTAACTCCTCCAATATGGTGCTGTGTGGTCTGTGAGCATCACATCAGACTTTGGAACCAGCCAAGAGGTGAGACTGGTGTTGGGATGAGTATAAAGAGGCATGGGAGTGTGGGCGATGTGTTTGACTTCATGGGAATTGGTTTGTGTTATTGATGTATAATCAGGAATAGTTTCCTCCTGTGATATTGTTAAAGGTCATATATAGCGCTCCATACATGGCCCTTGCTCTTTTTACACTAATTAATGAAATGTTTAATTATGATAATTGTGTGATGGCTTATAAAAGCTCCTCAGGTGCTCTTAGCATGCAGCTTCCAGGAAATCAGCTGAGACTGAGAACTAACTTCAGTGATGCTTTCAGAAAGGCATCCAGACCAAGGTCATCTCACGTCACGTTCTTCACGTTGTTGTTGTGTTATGTTGTTATTTTGAGAAGCTGGTCCCTATGAAGAAGAATGTGGCATGAGGATCAAAGGAAGACTCACCATCAACTTCCATTATGCAGGTGATTCAACCTTGAGTAGGACTTGAAACACTTGCTGCAGAAGATCAAAGACTATAGACTTCAAGGGGCGCTCTGGTAGCCTAGTGGTAAGGAGCTGCAACTATAATCCCAGAGTTGCACTCGAATCCACCAGATGCTCTGCCGGGAAAGGAGGGACAATCTCCTCCTGTACCAGTCAGATCTGATTTGACGGTACACTTACACAAAAATAATAAAATTAAAAAATAAATTTAAAAAAAGACTATAGACTTCAATATAGGCTGCATCTCAACATCAGGAAAACAAAAATCCTCACCACCAGACCAATAAGCAATATCACAGTAAGTGGGGAAGAGATGGAACTTGGCAATGATTTAATCTTCCTGGGATACAGTCAACACCCTTGTTCCCAGAAGTCAAGAAACCAGGGAATATACATTACTGGGCAAGTTCACTGTCAGGGACCTCTCCAAAATACTGAGGGGCAATGTTGTCAATCTGAATCCTTACTCTGTTCCCACACAATTTTATCCATATCCTTTTCCCCCTCCCTCCATCCACCAAATTGTGATTTCGCCACTACCCACCCTCACTCCTCTGCTTCCACTCCACCCTTCCTTGGGTCCCAGTACACGTTTTATTAGTTATCCTTCTATTTATACAATAATGGTCTTATGCCATAATTGTCCTTATGAGACTGAGTTAGTTTCACTCAGTAATGTGGTATTTTGGGTTTTTTAACAATGGAATAGGGTGTGTTCTTATCTCATACCAGTTATATCTTCTGAAAGAGGGGACCAGATACAAATGTAGACAGAGAGGGAGCTCTGGTGGCCTAGTGGCAGGAAGCTGCACAGCAATCCCAGAGGCACACGGTTCAAATCCACCAGGTGCTCTGCTGGAGAAGGAGCGATAATCTCCTCCTGTACCAGTCAGATTCAATTTGAC
>NW_006402995.1:0-1794 GCF_000299155.1 Elephantulus edwardii
TCTTGGCACAACTTGGTGAGCACATCCAGGGCAGCATCTGTTAGCTGAAATATGTCAATTGGTATACCATCTATTCTTGGGGCCTTATTTTTTGCCATTTCTTTCAAAGCAGCCTAAACTTCTTTCATCACCATAGGCTCTTGCTCACGTTTCATGAAATTCTTCTGTGTCTGCCAATTCCTTCCGATACAGTGATTCAGTATATTCTTCCATCTTCTTTTAATACTTCCTGGATCATTTAATATTCTGCCTAAACCATAGATAGATAGGTTAAATTCTGGGTTCTTGATCAAAAGCAGAACTGACATCTTTGAGTTGTGGTGTTGAAGAAGACTATTGAATCGCCAAAAGAACAAATACATCTTGGAAAAAATGCAACCGGAGTACTCCTTAGAAGCAAGTGTAAGCTTTATGTCACATACTTTCTGCATGTTCCTGGAAGAGGCTATTCCTTGGAAAGTGACGTCATGCTACGAACAGTAGAAGGTCAGCAAAAGAGAGGAAGACACACAATGAGCTGAACTGATACAATGACCATGGCTGGGGGCTCAAGTGTGTTAGGGATGATAAAGATGGTGTAGAATAGTACAGGGTGCAGGTCTCTTGTTTATAGGGTCACTATGAGTTGTATTCCACTGGACGGCCCTTAACAACAAAGACAACATATAAATCCACACATTTCCATTCTCTCGCTCCTCATCCATATAAAATCTTCCTTTTTTCTATGACTTTACTCTGCTAATGGTATCAGTTCAAAGTTTCAGGTACTACTTCTTCCCCTCTACATTCTTTACCTCTCTGGCATTTATCTTCTTTTCTTATTTTCCTGTGTTTGGTTGGTTGGTGTTCTCAGCCTTGTCCTATCTCAGGTCCTGGACTCTTTAGTTTTCTTTCTGTGTTCTCTCTAATGAAAAGTTTTGAAAACTTTGTATGAGTTATTAATACTGTTCTTTTCCTGATGAACCCCAATGACAACCTTGTTGGTGTTATAGTAAGAAATAATAATTTAAGCCGAAATTCATCTTTAGTGTTGGGATTAAAATTTGGTTCAGTAGTTTTTGAGATTGTTTTCCTGGCACATTGTGCTTGCAATAGTAGGTAGCAGCCACATTTACCTGCCCAACCTGGTCATCTTTACTTTCTCTTCTCTGTTTGAGTTTTCCCATCTTTATTTTTATTTTAAAAAAAATTTGATTTTAATAATTTTAGTGAACATTTACATAGATTTTGGATTTCCATTCATTCATTGTTGCACTTTTTCCCCTGACCAGCCCTCCCTCCAACTCCCCCCCACCCCCAGCTTGCTCCTCTCTTTGAAAAAGTAAAAGAAAAAGTCTTTCTTTGGTATACAATCCCCTGTGCCCCTCCCACCTCCCCAGGTACATTCCACTATGCACCTTTAATTCTGGACTGTTGTGATAACTAAAATACCCTATCATATATAGCTTTAAAATTATTCTCTTTCTCATCTGTTTCAACACAGTATATATAATTTATCTAGTTTTTCTCAATATTACCCCAACCCTGATGTCAGTCCCATTCTATAATAGTGGCACCATGCAGTATTTGTCCTTTTGTGACTGAGATACTTCACTCAGCATAATGTCCTCCAAGGTCACCCATTTTTAATAATATTTCATGAGTTCCTTGTTTTTCAATGCAGCATAGTATTCCATTGTGTGAATATACCACAGTTTCTCTATCCATTTGTTTGTTGATGGGCACTTAGGTTGTTTCCAGCTCTTTCCTATTGTGAACAAAGCCATGATAAACATGAGTGTGCATATCATATAT
>NW_006402995.1:1894-4492 GCF_000299155.1 Elephantulus edwardii
AATAATATTTCATGAGTTCCTTGTTTTTCAATGCAGCATAGTATTCCATTGTGTGAATATACCACAGCTTCTCTATCCATTCATTTGTTGATGGGTACCTGGGTTGTTTCCAACTCCTTGCTATTGTGAACAAAGCCACGATAAACATGGATGTGCATACATCTGCTTGGATGTCAGTTATGGTCTCTTTGGGGTATATTCCCAGTAGTGGAATTGCTGGGGCAAATGGTATCTCTATTTGCAACTTTTTGAGAAAGTGCCATACCACCTTCCACAGTGGTTGCATCATTTTACACTCCCACCAATAGTGAATAAGGGTTCTAGTTCCTCCACAACTTCACTAGCATTTGTTGCTTGCTGTTCTGTTAAATTTTGCTATTCTGACTGGGGTGAGAGGATATCTCATAGCTGTTTTGACCATCTTTATTTTTCATGATTGAAGAAAATCCTCCTTTATTCTCAAATAAACTGACTCTGGAAATCCAAATGTGTATCACTCTCTAAGCAGCGTTCCCATGCACGCTTTCTCTTAGTATTCTTTTGACTCAGATGCAGATGTGCAAACTCCAGCTGGTCTGCTGAGCCTTCCCTTTGATTACATCAACCAGTACATGTTCCTAGCCACAAGCGCCTCCCTACTCTGTCTGCTTCAGAGTGTTTATTGCAAAAAGTTGAATGTCTGACCAAAGATTTCACACCTGGCCAGAAAGAGCACCAGCAACTTGTTGCATCTAATGTTCCTCTTCCTTCTGCACTCAAGCAGCTATAACACATTGAAAAGAGGAGACATGAAAAGGAGGGGAAAACTCCCCAAATCCAACAGACTAGTAGACAGAAGAGCACCAACCAAGGGAAATTAAGAAGGAGAATGAATGGAAGATGAGGGAAGGTGAATTTGGACAATTGTGAATGGGTCCTGAGAAGTCTGGAAATTTACAGGCTGGACTGGGAAGACATCAGGACCACAGTGGAAGAAGAACAAAATCACCCTTAGAGTTTTGTCAATATTTAGGGAGGCGGAGAAACAGTTAAAAAATGTAACACTTCGATATCAATTGAAATTCATGTGTCTTTTAGCATTTTCAACAGCCAACATTAGAGAAAGTGACTTGTTGAGGTTTCCCTGTGGTAGAGTGAGGGGAACAGGTGGCCGCAGGTTTTTTTTTCTCTTTCTAAAACCAGTCAAGTAGAGCCAGAAGTAGCAGTAAAAAACCAACTTCTGGGCAGAACTCAAGACGGAAAAAGCTAATGTTTATATAAATAGAGATGAAGAGCCCATAATTTCCTGTTGACAATTCTCACTTCACTCTAAACCCTCAATTAAACACACACACACACACACACACACACACACACACACACACCCCAAAAAACCACCAACCCAAATCAGCTCAGAATTTCTTTTTCAACTTACCCAAGGTTCTAGGTTTTTTCCCCCTTTAACTCCTGGGCCCTGGTATTCTTCTCTTTCTCCTTCTAGCATTTTTTCTTTTTTCCTTTCTTCTATGTGCTTACTTAGCCATACAACTGTACCACTTGGCTTTATGGAGTATATGAAAATCAACCCAGAGCAATTGAATTCAGGATAAACTCAACTGTCAACAGGGGGCAGGACACTGACTTTATGGAGTGATTTTGAGAATTAATAAGATCAGGTATTCAAGAAGCTTATCATCTCGTAGCATTGTCCATAGATAGCCAAAAGATGAAACAGCTTAAACATCTAACAGATGAACATGTTATCCATGTGTCATCAACAGATGAAAATGTAGCCCCCACACACAATGAAATATTACTTAGCTATAAAGAGAAATGATGTTAAGATACATAAAATAACATGACAAAATCTCAAAAACATTATTTTTATGAAATAAGTCATCACAAAATAACAAATAGCCTACAGTGTCACTTAAGAGTAAGCCAATATATAGCAATTCAACAATTTCTACCTGCACATTTCAGTGAAATTGATTGATTATAATCTTTTAAGTTATGTAACCATTCTCAACCCCTTTTTAATATTAGTGGAGGTTTTAGTGGCTTAATGCCCAGAAGCTGCACTACAGTCTTGAAGGCACATGGTTTGAGGCAACCAGCTGCTCTGTGGGAGAAGGATGGACAATCTCCTCCCATGTGATTAACTGCCTTTGAAAACCCACTGGAAGGTCAGCTATGGGTCGGTTCCAACTCTACAGTACACAACAACAGCAAGAAGCGGAAAAAGACCATGGAGAAAGATTGCTTAAGGGGTTCTGAGATACTGCTTGGGATGATAAGAAACTTAGGGAAATAGACACTAGTAATGGTTGCACAAAACCCAAACGCAAACCTTTTGCTGCACAGTGACTTATGGTGACCCCATAGGACAGAGTTGAACTGTTCAAAAGACTGTAACCTGTACCTCTTTTTCCCATGGGGTGACAGGTAGATTCAAATTGCTGAACTTTAAAAGACAATTCTTTAGAGAAATTCTTGCCACTGGTGGCCTAGTGGCAAGAAGCTGCACTGCAATCTCAGAGGTGCGCAGTTCAAATCCACCAGGTGCTCTGCTGGAGAAGGAGGGACAATCTCCTCCTCTACCAGTCAGATCCAATTTGA
>NW_006402996.1:0-701 GCF_000299155.1 Elephantulus edwardii
TGGAAGAATATCCCTTTCTCATGGATAGGAAGACTCAATGTTGTCAAAATGGAAATACTACCAAAGGCAATTTACACGTTCAATGCAATCCCAATACAAATACCAATCCCATTCTTCAAAGAGATGGAAAAGGCAATCTCCAGCTTCATTTGGAATAGAAAGAAGCCCCAAATAAGCAAAGCACTCCTTAAAAATAGAAAAAAGGTAGGAGGCATCTCACTCCCTATTTTCAAATCCTACTACACTGCCGTGGTAGTTAAGACAGCATGGTACTGATACAATGACAGACACATAGATCAATGGAATAGAATTAAGAACCCGGAAATAAGCCCATCTATTTATGGTCAGCTGATTTTTGACAAGAAGATTAAATCAGTTAGGTGGGGAAATGACAGCCTTTTTAATAAATGGTGTTGGCAAAACTGGAAAACTATCTGCAGAAAAATTAAACAAGATCCACACCTCACTCCATATACAAAAACCAACTCTAGGTGGATCATGGACCTAGGACTAAAACCAAGAACTATAAACTTCATTCAAGAAAAGCTTGGAAGAACTTTAGTAGTTCTAATCCACAAGAAAAACAGTCTTCCAAGTATCCTGAAAAATTTACAACCGGGAGAAAATAAAATAGATGAATGGGACCTTCTAAGAATCAAATCCCTATGCACATCCAAAAACTTCTCCAACAGGGTAAAAAG
>NW_006402996.1:1792-4416 GCF_000299155.1 Elephantulus edwardii
TGTGTATCATTGAAGGAGTTTTTCTTTTGCTTTTCAAGGAGAGGAACAAAATGGGGGTGGGGTGGGGATGGGGGTGGGGTGGATGGGGAGAAAAGTGCAACAATGAATGAATGGAATTCCAAAATCTCTGTAGATGTTCATTGAAATGAATAATAATTTAAAAAAATGTAATTTTTTTCAAAAAAGAAGACCCTCAATGAGCTGAACTGACACAGTGACTATAAATATAGACTCAAATAAATCAGAGATTGTGAGGATGGCACAGGCAAGGTTCAGATCCACTGACCACAGAGTCACTATGACTCAATAGCACCTAACAACAACAAAATAGCTGCACTCTGGTACTGTCATAGTTTAGTGGTAACAAGTTTCATTGCCAACTCAAAGGCAGGCAGTTCAAATACACCAGCTGCATTCAGGAGAAAGACAGGCAATCTTGTATGGAATTTAAAGACTCTTAAAACCCATTGGTGAGTCAGCTATGAGTAAGTTCCAACAGCACCTAACAACAACAACAATCAGTACTTATCTTCACTGTCCAAGCAGTTCTCTTTTTTGGTGAGAAACAATTGTATGTATAATTAGCCAGCTGGACTCAGTTTAGATGATCCCAATTTTGTTGGCAACATCCAGAGCATCATAGTCAGGAGCAAGTCGAGCATAGGCCTTCTTCTCTCCATCAGGCCTAATCAAAGGCATTGACCTTGGTCACATCAATGTCACAGAGCTTCTTTTCAGCTGTTTGATTTGGTGCTTGTTGGCCTTGACATCCACAATGAACACAAGTGTATTGTTATCTTCTATCTTCATGGTTGACTCAATGGTCAGGGGAAACTTGATGATGGCATAGCAGTTAAGCCTGTTTCTCCTGGGGGCATTCTTCCTGGGGCATTTAGGCTGCCTTCAGACTTGCAATGTCTTTAGCCACAGGAAGGGGGCCGATGTGTGGATCTTTTCTTTCAGCTGTGAATGTCCTTCAGGACTTCCTTCTTGACCTTAAACACCTTTGCTTTGGCTTCAGTTTTAGGAGGGGCAAGGGCTTCCTTCTTCACTTTCCACACCCTCTTCATGGAAAGGCCAAGCAGTTCTTTCGCTTACATGCCTCACAACTTGATTATTGATTTTTACCTACTCATTTACTGCTTATCTGCCTCTATCCACTTGTTTACTATTTTTAAGGAAAACAATGTTTATATATCTTTCTCTAGTGTTAAGTAGTTGTGCTGCCAACCTAAAAGCAGGTGATTTGAATCCACCAGCTGCTCTACAAGAAACACATGGGGAATCTCCCCCTACGTGATTAACGACCTCTGAAAGCCTGCTGGAGGGTCAGCTGTGAGACAGTTCCTATTTCATAGCACAGTAACAACAAACAATATCCACACAACATACAATTCTAAAGTTATACTTATTTTTAAGGTGCCTGGTATTGAGGCCTACATGATACTTTTAAAAAAAAAAATTTATCACTTTCGTATGTATGTGTACCATCAAATCAGATCTGACTGGTACAGGAGGAGATTGTTCCTCCTTCTCCAGCAGAGCATCTGGTGAATTTGAACCATATGCCTCGGGGATTGCAGTGCAGCTTCTTGCCACTAGGCCACCAGAGCTCACCCTCATATGCTACTCTTAACACACAATGAGCTTGAGGACATCAGTGATGGAAAGGATGGTGCAAGAGGGCCCAGTGCAGATCTGTTGTTCATAGGGTTGCTATGATGCAGTGGACTTGATGGCGCCTAAAAACAAAGACAATGATTCAGAAACAACACAAGAGCAGCAGGTTATAGAATATATTTTCATTTGAAGTGTCTTTTTTTTTTCTCTTAAGACATCCTTTCTTTCTTTGTCTTGCTCTGCCCAGGCACTGCTCTCTGTCCTCTCTCAGATGCTAGAACCACAACTCCATGCTGCAGTCCCTCACTCCTTCTAGACCAGACCTCGCTATGGTCTCCCAGACCCTCCCTCCTCTCCCACCACAAACACAAGCACACCAGCTACTGAGATTTTACTAAAGATTTTCAAAAGGACAGGCCTCAGAGAGCAAAGAAGCACAAGTAGAATCCATCTTTGAGACTCGTTATTTTCCGTTATTTTCTCTAGCTATTTTCGCACGTCAGATGGAGTCACCAACATCAGGAAATCCTCTATGTAGAACACAGACTCGCTTCTTCCAAGATGGTGCCTCTTCCCAGATGAGTACTTTTCATGAGCCTCCGGCACTGCCCCAGGCCTGCCCCCACCCTGAGATCTTCTTAAAGCCTTCTTCCTTCCTTCATCCATTCCTTAACTAAATCATTTTGTATTGGTCAGAAGTCACAGGGTTTCAACAGTGAACAGAACAGAACAGGTTAAATCTAGTGAGGAGATAAGTCTCTTTTGGTTCTGCTTTTGTTTGTGGTTTTGTTTGTTTGTTTGTTTGTTTGTTTGAGACAGTCTCTTAAACAAACATGAAGTGGTGGCTGTGGCAGAAGGGACTCAGAGTACATCCTGAGGAAGCTCTAGACCTGTCTAACAGGGAACTCTGTGGTGAGGGTGCCAATCATTCCAGAGTTAGTAGAACAGCCACAGTTTCATGTGTTTGGATACCACACAATATTGAAATGTTCTGGAAAACATAT
>NW_006402997.1:0-4278 GCF_000299155.1 Elephantulus edwardii
CATTTATATACATTGAGTTTCACCAGTTCCTCTATTCACATTGTGTTTCATATGATCATTCCCATGTTGTTGTTGTTGATTGCTGTTGAGTCGAGCGCGATTCATAGCGACTCTATGAACAAAAGACCTAATGCCTTTCCATAACTGGCATCATTTCTCCAAGTTCATAGAGTTTCCAGAGGCATGTGGTTTACGAAGTGGATGCCAATCCTACTTCCAAACCTGTTTTACACCTGGGAGCTCCACCAAATACTGTCTACATTGGGAAGCCAATCTGGTATTTGACACTCCAGTGGTACAAGGTTCAGCTTCAGAGCAACTCAGGTTACTTCATACTGCACATTGACAAGGTATGATGTACAAAGTGGAAGAGTGTTCCTCCAGATAAAACAGCATTAGTTTCACTTAGCAATGGTTAAGTGTCGTGAAGTGAAATAAAACTGAGAGTAAGTTTTGCACTAAAGACCTAAACTCTGTTCTATAACTAACATCATTAATCACTAATATAATTTCTGTACATAACTCTGTTCTATAACTACCATCATTTCTTTACATTTATAGAGTTTAGAGAGTTTGTAGAATTTCTACAAAAAGAGGTATCTAGTTTAGGAAGTGGATGCCATTCCTGCTTCCCAGCATAAATCAAGCTGGAAGCTTACCCAAACACTATACATAATGGGTAACCATTATGATATTTGACAAAACTATGGAACAGTGTGAAGCATCACAACAACACCAAAATCTTCAGTTCAGCAAATGGTCAAAAGATTGCTGCTTCATTGAGGGAATATTTATTCAAAAATTAATACATTTTGCCCGAGGGCTACAGGCAAAGCCTCAAGAACCCTGCCCTTGGAGGGAAAGAGCAGTACTACACATCAAACATGACCCCGAAAAAGTGCATGACCCCAGTAACTTCCTTTCACTTGCCCATCCCACAGTGTTTTATAAAATTAATCACTACTGATCCATGCCCACCATTACTCTAGCTTTTCAAATCCCCCCTGTATCTTTGCTAATTTCTTCACCCCTCCCCTTTGCCCACCAAAACCTATGACTTCGAGATCTCCCCCCACCTCACTCTAAGCACTTTTAAAATAGTAATTCATTTAATGTTTAGTCAGCTGAGGCACAGAGAGGTTAAGTGACTTGTCTAAAGTCAAACAGGTGAGACTCACATCCTGGGGGTACTGACAGTAAAATTGTACTATTAACAAAAATGGGACGGTGCTTTGCTGAACCGGGCAGGATACAAGTTAGAATGCTCTAGTCAGGCAGGATACTCTAAGCACAATAGCTTAACTCAGTGTTTAGATATTTGTTTTGATCAGCCATTGTCTAAACAGTGGAAAAATGCACATAGGATCACAAGGCAGGGGCAGTAGGACTAGCACAGCCTCTCAATGCAACAGGGTAGAAAGCTGATTAAGAGCCTATAGCTCAACCCCATGATGCCTCTAGAGCCACACCAACAGCAAGAGATTGTTTTATTCATCGCTGACTCACAGATTTGCAGTTACGGTACTAATAACAGAGTTTATTAGGGAAGGAGGTTGGAGAGCTGGAGAAGCAAAGAATATCTCATAATAGAAGTCCAGGCTTTAGCCTAACAGTTCCAAGGCACAATTCTGCAGTAAGTCCAGGCTCCAGTTTCAGTTTAGCGGTCAAATCCAAATCATCCAGCAAGGTTTGCCTCAGAGTAGTTATAATCAAATTGTGCAGCAAGGTTTGCCTCAGAGCAATTATAAGTCAGTTTATTCTTCAAACATTTGGCAAGAACAGCTAAACCTTTAACTGGACAGCACAAAAGCAAGAAGCCTCAGGTTACAGTTTCTTCACAGTTTGCTCATAACAATGCCACAGTCTCTCCACTACTAGGGTCTCACTCTCATCAGGGTCTTGCTGCCACAAGCCTTGCTCACCTCAAGTCTTGCTGCCCTCCAGTCTTGCTTCCCTCAAATCTTGTTGCCCAATGTGTAAAGCACTCTTTCTTCTATCCAAGTCCCACAGCTGCTGATAACTTGTAAGACCATGTTTTGCAGTGAATGTAGCTGGAGTCCAGAGGCAGATAACTAATGGCTTTAAAAAGCCAAACTTTAGGCTAACAGCACAACCGTAGTGATTGCATTTGGTGATATCTAGGTTCTCTGGTGGATTGGGTATGGGTTGCTAACCCACTAGTGACTCCGTGGGAGAAAGATGAGGCAGTCTGCTTTCAGGGAAATTCTACTTTGTCCTATAGAGTCACTATGTGTTAGGACAGACTCAACAGCAAGGACTTGGCATGGTTTATTTTGTTTTAGGATTCCTTGTAGGCTCGTGTTCCAGGACTTTGTTTCCTATACTTGCTCACACTAACAGAATCTTCTCCAACTATGTAATACTTAAAGGATTTGAAAAGATTTTGGTTCAACAAGAACAATGACAGTTTAACTTGGGGCTGATTCAAGTTTGGGGCATTATCGTGAGGGCCAGGACTTAGGCAGAGTCTGTGAGACAGAGCAAAGTGGGGCAGGCCTGCCTGAGATCTTCTTTCTGACATCTGCACAGCAGGGCTGACACAGTCACAGCTGAAGGAAAAACGTGTTCTCAAATCCAACCTCACTCTTTGCCAGAAGGCAGAAATGCTATTGATCCCGCACACCAAAGCAGGTGTCTAAGGGTCAGCCCTGGGGTCAACCTGCCCTGGATCTGGATCCCAGCTCTGCTGCTGCTGAGCTGCTTCTCATTGAGCCTTCATTGCTACCTTGACAATAATGTGTGTAGAGGACCATGTCCATGGCATGCAGTTACTAACTTCTGGTTAATATTATAATCATTATTGTTGCTATTAATTTCAAATTATCTTTGCCCTTCTCTGCTGACCAAGCAAACTATGATTTGTATTTGAGACTAAATTATGTTGTGATCTTGAGACTACCCTGTCTTCCTTTATGAGGAACTTATTCATTTCCAAATGCTTTTAAATGCCTCGCATATGGCACATAACAACAACAACAACCACAATCACAACCTTGTTGTATAATAAGGGGTTCTGACAATGTAGTGCATTACACACTGGACTGCTAATCAAAAGGTCAACAGTTCGAATCTACCAGACTAACTAAGATGAGTAATGTGTTCCCATTAAGATTTGCAGCTTTGGAAACTTGATAGAAGATCACCATAGTGTTGAAATTCACTTGAGGACAGGGGTTTTGTGTTAAGTCTGGATGGCATAATCTGTAAAGTACTAGGCTATCAAATGAAAGGCCAATAGTTTGAATCCATCAGTGACTCTTTGAGGGAAAAATGAGTTATTCTTCTCCTGTAAAGATACACCACCTCAGAAGGGTTACCATCAACTGAAACCCACTGGATGGCAGTGAGTTTGATTTCTTTTGAGTTACCACATGTATAAGGAGCCCCGTGGCACAAGAGTCAAGTGCTTGGCTCCTAACTGAAAGGTTAGCAGTTTGAAATGAGCCAGCAGCTATACAGAAAAAAAACTTAGCAATCTGTTCCCATAAAGATTGTTGTTGTTACTGTTGTTGGGAGGTGCCATTAATTGTCTATGACTCATAGCAACCCTATGAACAATGGCTCTGAATCGTGCCCTCCCTGAGCCAACCTCGCCATCTCTGAAGATTAGAGGTAAGTAAACCTAATGGATCAATTCTCTGTCACATTATGTCACCATGAATCAAAACCTGGCTGGTGTCTTACAACAACAAACATGTATACATACTGTGATCTACCTTAGTAACCTCAATGACAAAGATGAATAAAATACATTAGGTGAATAGATTCAGAAATAAAACACCATTATTACAAAGGGTATCAGAGTGGTATGAGTGAGGTGTTGTGGGAGTATACAGAATCAGCACCTGAAACCTACTGAGAATGAACTGGAAGTCTTCACATTTTCATGGAGTCTCAGGAGGTGAGCAGAGGGTCACCAGGGAAGCCACAGAGGCTGGAATTCCCACAGGCAGGCACTAACACTAGCAATTTGCATATAACAGCACAGTTTTTGTCTTAATCATATACTTTGGAACATGCAAACAAATACATCACATTACTTAATATTTTTTTAAGTTGATTCGTCTTTAAAAAAACAAAAATATTGTGCTAAATGCTGGAGAAGGATGAGCAATCTCATCCCGTGGGATTAACAGAGGGTCGGCTATGGGTGGGTTCCAACTTGATGGCATACAAACAAGTGATATATGTAAAATTCTTTATTTGGACCATTTGAAAGGTACATTTTAGTGGCACTAATTATATTTACAATGTTTT
>NW_006402998.1:0-947 GCF_000299155.1 Elephantulus edwardii
CATCTTTTGATCTCTTGACTGTTAATACCAAAGGTGTTAATAGTGGTTTTCAGTAAGATGAAATCATTGACAATTTCAGTCTTTTCTAGATCTATCATGAGGCTATTTATCTGTCTAGTGGCAAAGACTTTTTTTCTTCTGTATTGAATGCTGTAGTCTTTGATCTTCTGCAGCCAGCAACTCATGTTCTCCTTACTTTCAATAAGCAAAGTTGTTTTATCTACATAACACAGGTTGTTGATGGCACTTCCTCTGATCCCAATGCCACATTCTTCCTCATAGATTCCAGTTTTCTTGAATTATTTATTCAGCATATATATTGAATAGCTAGGGAGAGGCGATAGAACCTTGATACACACCTTTCCTGATTTAAACTTTGCAGGGTTCCCTTGCTCTGTTTGGAAACAGCTTTTTGCTCTAGTAGGTCTAGGTTCCATATGAGCATAATTAAATGGGATTTCTATTCTTCTCAGTCTTAGCCATAATTTGTTATGATCAACACAGTCAAACACCTTATCCATTTTAAAAGGGGTTGGCAATTTCTGGAGTCCTTAGGAGGTGCAGACACTGAAAATGCTTTATTGTTAACTTATATTCTGCCTAGAGGTTCCTAGGAAGAAAAGATTTGAGACCTAATCTCTTAAAAATCAGTCATTGAAGACCCTGTGCTCTGACGCATATGAGTAGGAGTCATTTTGAAAGCCAGTTATTATTGGTTTGTCAATTTTTAAAACAAACAAAAAATCCCAACAACCTGAGAATTCAGGATTGAATATATTTTATAAATCATTCAAAGTCTTTCTCAGGGAGGAGTGATAGGGAATGGCAAAGGACACACTGACAAAGAAGATCAATCAGAACTGGCTTTGACAATCACTGTGGCATTTGGACAAGAACAAACTGGGAGGAGGGTAGAGAGAATAGTGCAACAATGAATGAATGGAAAC
>NW_006402998.1:1047-2266 GCF_000299155.1 Elephantulus edwardii
CATCTTTTGATCTCTTGACTGTTAATACCAAAGGTGTTAATAGTGGTTTTCAGTAAGATGAAGTCATTGACAATTTCAGTCTTTTCTAGATCTATCATGAGGTTATTTATCTGTCTAGTGGCAAAGACTTTTTTCTTCTGTATTGAATGCTGTAGTCTTTGATCTTCTGCAGCCAGCATTTCAAGTTCTCCTTACTTTCAACAAGCAAAGTTGTTTTATCTACATAACACAGGTTGTTGATGGCACTTCCTCTGATCCCAATGCCACATTCTTCCTTATAGATTCCAGTTTTCTTGAATTCTTTTCTCAGCATATATATTGAATAGCTAGGGAGAGAGGATAGAACTCTGATACACACCTTTCCTGATTTAAACTTTGCAGGATTCCTTTGCTCTGTTTGGAAACAGCTTTTTGCTCTAGTAGGTCTAGGTTCCATATGAGCATAATTTTTTTTCCATATGAGCATAATTAAATGGGATTTCTATTCTTCTCAGTCTTAGCCATAATTTGTTATGATCAACACAGTCAAATACCTTATCCACTTTAAAAGGGTTTGGTAATTTCTGGAGTCCTTAGGAGGTGCAGACACTGAAAATGCTTTATTGTTAACTTATATTCTGCCTAGAGGTTCCTAGGAAGAAAAGATTTGGACCTAATCTCTTAAAAATCAGTCATTGAAGACCCTGTGCTCTGACGTATATGAGTAGGAGTCATTTTGAAAGCCAGTTATTACTGGTATGTCAATTTTTAAAACAAACAAAAAACCCCAACAACCTGAGAATTCAGGATTGCATATATTTTATAAATCATTCAAAGTAAAATGACATTTTTTAATACTGAGATTTATATTCTATTAACATAATATACCCATTTTTAGATCTGAGTTGGTTTTCTTTATTTCTCATTTCATTTTCAGGTTTTATTTAATCTCTCAAATTTAATATTTCCTACACAGAAAATTTGGACATCTTTTACTACCAAGAACTTGATGTTTTGAATTTAATTAATGTTAAGTAATTAAGTATATTAAAAATAGTATCATTAACATCAGTAATATTGAAAATAACATAACTTTCAAATGTCATATTAAAAATGTCTTTTTCTAAAAAAAATTAAAAAAATTGTCTTTTTCTCATCTCACCACTGGACCAATTGGTAGCATCAGAATGGATGGTGAAGAGATTGAGATTGTTCACAGCTTCAGTTTGCTTGGCTCCAC
>NW_006402998.1:3506-5119 GCF_000299155.1 Elephantulus edwardii
CAGATTAAGGAAGTTCCCTCCTATTTTGCTAAAAGGTTTTTATCTTGAATGGATGTTAATTTTATGTTTTTCTCCATAAAAATCAAATTATTATATATGTTTTATTCTTTACTATGTTAATTACATAAATTTATTTTCTCGTGTTCAAATAATCTGTATTTCATACAAATCCAGCATGATTATGCCATATTGTTACTCTTTATGTATTGATAGTTTATGTTCCAAACTATGTTCCAAACTTCTTTATCTTTTTTAAATTTTGGTTTTAGAATTTTTGTTTCTATGTTTATGATACTCATAAAATTTATTTCTCAGTTTACCTGAAACCACCACAGTTTACACCTGTTATCCTGACAATATCCTTTTTACTTTCAAAAATGCCCTGGTTTTGATGATGTGTAATCCATCTGTTGGGCTTGCCTGTGATATTGTCTTCTCAGAGTTTACATGACAGTTTCCTATTTTTATATTTTCTAGAAGAGTGTCTATAAGATAAGAACTATGTTTTTCTTGAAAATGTTTTTCATTGGTGAAACCATATGGGGCTAACGTTCTTTTATATAAAGACATTTTATTTTAGAAACAACTGTTTTATGGTTAGAGCTTCTTTCAGATTTTTAGTTATTTTTTAGTAAATTTAGAGGACATACTTTTATTCTAAGAAGCCCAAGAGATGCAATTAGTGAAGTAATTTTCTGTTAATCATAAGACTGGGAGTTCACACTCACCTAGCATCTCTAGGACTTGGAGAATGATTTGCTAATTTGTCTAAAGATGACAACCAAGAGAAACCTTTGTTGGCAGTGGCATTGTCACATGAGGTTGTTGGTAGTTGAAATCCATGTGAAGACACTAAACAACAGCAATGATTTCATATTAACTTTACCCTAAATTTTATACTTTATTAGTGTATCATTTTTCAACACATGGTCTTACTTTTCACAATTTTAAACATAGTAGTGACACACCTGTTCATTCTCTCTGTGATTTCATTGTTGTTGTTGTTGTTGTAATGTGCCGTCGAGTCGCTTGCAACTCATAGCGACCCTATGTACAACAGCCCTAAACTCCAAGCTATCCTGTGCCAATTTCACTGTCTCTGGCACACCCATCCCAATTACCCCACTCACTGAATCAATCCACCTCATAGAGGGCCTTCCCCTCCTGCGCTGTCCCTCCACCCTCCCAAGCATGATGTTCCTCTCCAAGGACCGGTCGCTCCTTACAACATGTCCAAATTATGTCAGACAAAACCCCAGAATCCTTGCCTCCTAGAAGCCGCCCGGTTTAAGTCTTTCCAGGATGAATCTGTTTGTTTTCCTAGCAGTCCCTGGTACCCTCAATACTCTTCTCCAGCACCACAGCTCAAAGGCATCAATTCTTCTTCTATCCTCCTTAGCCATTGTCCAACTATCTGATGCATAACAAGTGATAGCAAAGACCATGGCCTGTATCAGACACACCTTAGTCTCCAGAGAGACAGCATTGCTCTTCAGTACTTTGGAGAGGTCTCTAACAGCAGACTTTCCCATTGCAATACATCTTTTAATTACCTGGCTACTGGTGCCAAGAGTGTTGTCTGTGGAGACAAGCAAACGAGAACTGTGAACAAT
>NW_006402999.1:0-1464 GCF_000299155.1 Elephantulus edwardii
GTCCCTTTGGGTGGAATATGGATCCAGAGGCTTTAATAGTCTCTGGTCTGTTTGAGGGACTTAGAGTGTCCCGCCGGAGAGGAGGGGCCCGGAGGGCTCTCCCGTCTGAAACAGCTTTCAATTGGTTGTCACGAAGAAAGCTTCTTGTGTGTCTTGTATTTCTTGTGTCTGCTGTGTTCCGTGGGCGACTAATATGGGACAGAATATGACGACACCCCTCTCCCTGACTTTAGGACATTTTTCTGAAGTAAGAATTAGGGCTAATAATCTCTCTGTTAACGTTAAAAATGGACCTTGGCAAACCTTCTGTAACTCTGAGTGGCCCGCTCTGGGAGTCGGTTGGCCACCAGAGGGAGCATTTGATCTAACAATCATTTTGGCTGTTAAAGATCTTGTTTTCCAGGAAGGACCAAACGTGCATCCTGACCAATAGCCATACATCATCGTGTGGCAGGATTTAGTGCAGAATCCACTGCCGTGGGTAAAACCTTAAGTTTTAAAGAAACATACCACCCCTCTGCGCACATTAGCGCTAAAAACCCGAACTTCTGAGTCCAGAGCTCCTCTGGCCCCAGAAGCTGTGCCATCGGCACTGCCCAAAATTTATCCTGAGATTAAAAATCCTCCTGAATGGCCTGAGATGCGCCACAATCCTCCCCCATATCAGGGCCAGGTTGGTCCCGGTTTCCCCATCCCTGCGAGTGCCCCCCAGGGACCAGCACGGGGGACTTGCAGTCGGAGGGGTCTGGAGAGCCCAGATTCCACTGTGGCTCTCCCCTTACGAGCGTACGGAAGGCTCCCAGAGCCAGAACAACTCCAAACCCTCCAGTACTGGCCATTTTCCTCTGCTGACCTCTATAATTGGAAGACTAACCATCCTTCCTTTTCAGATAACCCCACAGGGCTTATTGGACTAGTTGAGTCCCTCATGTTCTCTCACCAACCCACCTGGGATGATTGCCAGCAACTTCTCCAGGTCCTCTTCACTACTGAGGAGCGAGAGAGAATTCAAACGGAAGCCAGAAAAAATGTCCGACATGCTTCAGGACAACCAGTCCAGACTCCTGATGCCATGGATGCGGGATTTCCTCTCATTCGCCCCAACTGGGATTATAACACTGCTGAAGGTAGGGAGCAGCTATCCACTTACCGCTGGGCTCTCGTAGCGGGTCTCAGAGGGGCTGCGCCATGCCCCACTAATTTGGCTAAGGTAAGAGAAGTCCTTCAAGAAAAAGAATAAGTCGTCAAAAATTCTCACCCTAGATGAAGACTAGGGAAGACGGGGCTCGGATCCCCTCCCCGAGCCTAGGGTAACTATATCTGTGGGGGGGACCCCCGTTGACTTCCTGGTAGACACGTGGGCACCAACATTCACCAACAATCAGCCCCTGGGGAAGATTAGCACAAAGAAGTCAGTGGTGCTAGGGGCTACTGGACAAAAATTCTGCCCATGGACCACGGAAC
>NW_006402999.1:2345-4210 GCF_000299155.1 Elephantulus edwardii
GCTGTTCCATGCGCGGAACACCCCAGGGATCCTTTCACTTACCCCCTATGAAATCCTGTATGGGGGACCACCCCCTCTTACTACTGTAAATGTGAAGTACAATGATGCCAGTTTTACTGATTCTGCATCATTAATGATTCTGTTGAAAGCTCTAGAAACATGCCAAAAGGCAACCTGGCCAATGCTTCAAGAGATTTATAATGATAAATTGCCTCCCTCCCCTCCCGCACAATTTTCAGGTTAGAGATAAAGTCTTGATCCATCGGCACCGGACCAGCAATCTCGAGCCTCGCTGGAAGGGACCCTATCAAGTGCTGCTGACTACCCCTACAGCTGTTAAAGTAGACGGAGTAGCAGCTTGGGTCCATGCTTCTCATGTCAAGCCAGCTCCGACCAGTGAAGATGACCAGTGGACTCTGGAAAGGACTGATAATCCTTTTCGGTTGTGCCTTCGTCGAGACAGCCGCAAGTAACTGCAACTCGCACACCCCTCACAACCTCACCTGGGTAGTCCAATCTCAAGCAGGGAACACTGTATGGTCCATCTCTGCAATCGTTACCCCTTGGACCTGGTAGCCAGATCTGTACCCTGACCTCTGGAAGTTAGCCCATGGAGCCCCTGCAGACTGGGACGTAGAAACAACCCTTAAACCCACTGCTCCCTCATGGCCCACTCCCCATGACGCTCAAGGCCTTCTAGCCCCTGCCCTCATCAGAGGGCACGCAGGTTGTGGAAATCAGAGACAGAGAGGGAACCTAAGATGGTTCACTTTCTATGTCTGTCCAGGGCATGACCTGAATACACGAGGGCTAACTCGTAAGTGCGGGGGACAGAGTTATTTCTACTGCCAAAGCTGGAAATGTGAAACAACTGGGAATACTTACTGGAAACCTTCCTCCTCTTGGGATTTCATAACTGTAACAGCTAACTACTCTTGAGTTAGCCCGAGAAATCCCAATTCCGTTAAACAAGCAAGAGCTGCATGTAGTAATTAGTGTCATCCCCTAAAAATCTCTTTCACAGATCCTGTCAAAAAAGCCCGTCAATGGCAGTCAGGATGTTGGTGAAGATTCAGGCTTTACCAAGAAAACTATGATAACGGGCTATCATTTATGATAAAACTGTTTGATCGTCCTCTACAGAGTATAGTAATAGGACCTAACCCTGTGCTGGCGGGGCTCTCCCTAGCTGAGAAATCACCTCCTGTCCCACCCCAGAGCCAACCCATCTTGACTTCACTCACACCACCAAAGGGGTTAAAAAAACAACCCGCCTCTACAAGGGACCGTCTCCTCAATCTAATTAAAGGAGCTTTTAGTGCCCTAAATAATACCAACCCCCAGATCACTGATTCTTGTTAGTTATGTTTAGCCACCAACCCGCCTTACTATGAAGGTATCGCAGTGGCAGGAACATATAAAAACTCCACTGAACATAATAACTGCACTTGAAACACTGAGACAAAGTTAACTCTAACTGAAGTTTCAGGAAATGGAACTTATATCGGGAACTCTCCTAGCAATCTTCGCTCATTATGTAGCACCACTATCCAAGTGCCCCTCTCTAAGGGATACTTAGTTCCCAATACCGGATATTGGTAGGCCTGCAATGCTGGATTAACCCCATGTGTCTCTTTAGCTGTTTTTGATTCTAACTCTGATTACTGTGTATTGATTTATCTGATGCCCCGGTTATACTATCACCCTGATGATGAATTTGTTAATGAATTTGATCATGCACCTGAGCGCCGTTTTCACAGAGAACCTAATACTATGACCCTAGCAGTCTTATTAGGAATAGGAAGAATAGCTGCAGGAATAGGTACAGGGACTTCAGCACTTGTCAATGGGCAACAACAATACCA
>NW_006403000.1:0-2461 GCF_000299155.1 Elephantulus edwardii
TTATAGGCTTCGGCTTATAGGCTTAGGTTTATAGGCTTATAGGCTTAGGCTTATAGGCTTAGGCTTACAGGCTTAGCCTTATAGGCTTAGGTTTATAGGCTTATATGCTTAGGCTTATAGGCTTAGGGTTATAGGTTTAGGGTTATAGGCTTAGGCTTATAGGCTTAGCCTTATAGGCTAAGGTGTATAGGTTAATAGGCTTAGGCTTATACGCTTGTAGGAGTGTAGGCTTATAAGCTTAGGCTTAGGCTTATGCTTAGGCTTAGGCTTAGGCTTATAGACTTATAGACGTATAGGCTTATAGTCTTATGCTTATGCTTAGGCTTAGGCTTATAGGCTTTGGCTTATAGGCTTAGGTTTAGGCTTAGGTTTATAGGCATACGTTTATACGCTTAGGCTTATAGACTTAAAGGCTTATAGGGTTAGGCTTATAGGCTTAGGCTTAGGTTTAGGCTTAAGTTTATAGGCTTAGGCGTATAGGCTTTTAGGATTATAGGCTTAGGCTTATGCTTAGGCTTATTCTTTGATTTAGGCTTAGGCTTATAGGTTTAGGCTTACAGGCTTAGGGTTAAAGGCTTAGGCTTATAGGGTTAGGCTAAGGCTTATAGGCTTAGGTTTATAGGCTTAGGCTTATAGGCTTATATGCTTATAGGGTTAGGCTTATAGGCTTAGGCTTATAGGCTTAGGCTTATAGGCTTAGGCTTTTAGGGTTCGGCTTATTGGCTTAGGCATAGGCTTAGGCTTAGGTTTAGGTTTAGGCTTATATGCTTTTAAGATTATAGGCCTAGCCTTTTGCTTAGGCTTAGGCTTAGATTTAGGCTTAGGCTTATAGGCTTAGGCTTATTGGCTTAGGCTTATAGCCTTAGGCTTAGGCTTATAGGCTTAGGCTTATAGGCTTAGGCTTAGGCTTAGGCTTAAGCTTAGGTTTAGGCTTAGGCTTATAGGCTTAGGTTTATAGACTTAGGCTTATAGGCTTTTAGCCTTATAGGCTTAGGCTTATAGGCTTTGGCTTATAGGCTTAGGCTTAGGCTTAGGTTTGGGGTTAGGTTTAGTCTTAGGCTTATAGGCTTAGGCTTCAGCTTCGGCTTAGGCTTATAAGTTTAGGCTTATAGGCTTTGGCTTATAGCCTTAGGCTTATAGGCATAGGCTTAGACTTAAGCTTAGGCTTAGGCTTAGGCTTAGGCTTCTAGGGATATAGGCTTATGTGCGTATAGGGTTAGGTTTATAGGCTTAGGCTTAGAGGCTTAATCTTAGAGGCTTAGGCTTATAGGCTTAGGCTTAGGTTTAGTCTTAGGCTTATAGGCTTAGGCTTAGGCTTAGGCTGAGGTTTAGGCTTAGGCTTATAGGCTTAGGCTTAGGGTTACGCTTATAGGTTTAAGCTTATAGGCTTAGGCTTATAGGCTTATGCTTATGCTTAGGCTTATAGGCTTAGCCATATTGGCTTAGGCTTCTAGGCTTAGGCTTATAGTCTTAGGCTTAGGCTTAGGCTTATAGTCTTAGGCTTATAGGCATAGGCTTAAGCTTACATTTAGGCGTAGACTTAGGCTTAGGCTTATAGGCTTAGGCTTAAAGGGTTATAGGCTTATGGGCTTATATGCTTAGGCTTATGTTTAGGCTTATAGGCTTAGGCTTAGGGTTAGGGTTAGGCTTAGGCTTATAGGTTTAGGCTTATAGGCTGAGGCTTATAGGCTTAGGCTTATAGACTTATAGGCTTAGGCTTAGGCTTATAGGTTTAGGCTTATAGTCTTTGGGTTATAGGCTTAGGCTTAAGCTTAGTCTTAGGTTTACACTTAGGGTTATAGGGTTAGGTTTATATGCTTATGCTTATAGGCTTTGGCTTATATGCTTAGGCTTATAGGCTTAGGCTTAAAGGCTTTGGCCTATCGGCTTAGGCTTAGGCATAGGCTTAGGCTTAGGTTTAGGTTTGTAGGCTTAGGCTTATAGGCTTTTAGGCTTATTGGATTAGGCTTAGGCTTATCCTTAGGCTTAGGCTTTTAGGTTAATGCTTATAGGCTTAGGCTTAGGCTTAGGCTTCGGCTTAGGCTTATAGGTTTCGGCTTATAGGCTTAGGCTTAGGCTTTGGCTTATAGTTTAGGCTTATAGGCATAGGCGTAGGCTTAGGCTTAGGCTTAGGCTTAGGCTTAGGCTTAGGCTTAGGCTTATAGGCTTAGGCTTCTAGGGTTATAGGCTTATGGGCGTATAGGCTTATAGGGTTAGGCTTATAGGCTTAGGCTTAGGCTTAGGCTTAGGCTTGGGTTTAGTATTAGGTGTATAGGCTCAGGCTTAGGCTTAGGTTAGGTTTAGGCTTAGGCTTATAGTCTTAGGCTTAGGCTTAGGCTTATAGGCTTAGTCTTAGGCTTAGGTTTATTAAGCCACACATATAACAACATATCCACAAATAATAACATACTCACCTATATAAAAACTCACTCACATATATAACAACATACCCACATATATA
>NW_006403000.1:3627-4198 GCF_000299155.1 Elephantulus edwardii
CATTCAGTACCCTTCTCCAGCACCACAGCTCAAAAGCATTCACTCTCCTTCTGTCCTCCCTAGTCATTGTCCAACTCTCTGATACATAACAAGCGATTGCAAATACCATGACCTGTATCAGGCGCACCTTATTTTCCAGAGAGACACTGTTGCTCCTGAGTACCTTTGAGAGGTCGCTAACAGCAGACTTTCCCATCCCTAATACCACGATCCCTTCTGAGCCCAGCCTGGAATTCTGGCAGTTCTCTGCTGATGTATAACATCATACTCACATATATAACAACATACCAACATAAGTAACAACATATCCACATATAAAATCATACTCACATACATAACAACAAATCGACATATATAACAACATATCCACATATAACAACATACTCACATATATAAGAACATATCCACATGTAAAAATATACTCACATATATAACAACATACCCACATATATAGAAACATATCCACTTATAACAACATACTCACATATATAACAACATACCGACATATATAACAACATATCGACAAATAACAACATACTCACCTATATAACATCATACTCACATATATAAC
>NW_006403001.1:0-635 GCF_000299155.1 Elephantulus edwardii
GCACGATCAAGTGTTCTGGGATTCCCATTCTTCTCAGAGTTAGCCACAGTTTGTTGTGATCCACACAGTCAAATGCCTTTGCATAATCAATGAAATACAGATAGACATTCCTCTGGTACTCCCTGCTTTCAACCAAGATCCATCTAACATGAGCTACAATATCCCTAGTACCACGACCCCTTCTGAACCCAGCCTGAACTTCTGGCAGTTCTCTGTTGCTGTGCTGTTCCACTCATTTTTGGATAATCTTCAGCAGAATCTTGCTCGAATGTGATATCAATGAGATTGTTTGATAATTTCCACACTCTGTTGTATCGCTTTTATGAGTAGTTGGTGATCTGTTCCACAATCAGCACCTGGCCTAGTTTTAATTATCAATAACTATATAAATATATATAACTTGTGGTTGCTTTGAGGCTGAACACTGTGACACTGATGTGTCAAATGTGTTAATGGTTGATTATTCAATGCGGACAGTGTGGGGTAGAGCTCCCCAGTTAAAACAAGCTTGGAAGCAGGAGTGGCATCCACTTCCATAATAGCTAGCCTCTGGAAACCCTATGAACCTGGAGAGAGGATGAAAGACACACAAGCATTGAGGACTCTCCTTCATAGGGTTGCTATGAGTTGCCCAC
>NW_006403001.1:3045-4443 GCF_000299155.1 Elephantulus edwardii
TATCTTTCATGAACACCTAACTAAAATGGGTAGGATGTGTCTGACTAAACAGGACTCAGAAATACTAACTTTTCTCCCCCTTGATCTAGACAGGAATCCTAGAAAAAAATATTGAGCAATGATGTCAGTTTGAAGACTAAGATGCACCTGATTCAGGCCACAGTCTTTTCAGTCACTTGTCCTATGAGTGTACTTAAAAAACACTACAGAGAAAAGGCAGCAATTTTCATCTCTAAGGAAGTCTAGCATATTTGAGAGGGAGGCTGGCTTGGCTAAGCTGGCTGGTTCATCTCCTGCCTAGTGGAAGGAACTTTCCATCCAAGGTCTCCTTTCAAAGCTAGGGAGCCATGAGACAGAACAGAAGGGCGACCCTGAAGGTTGCAGCCAAGCACCTGGCAGCTGTTAACTTTTCATGCAGAGGATCAAGCCACAGACAAGAGCAAAGAGTCTTCCCCCAACCCTGCAGGATGTGGATCAGAGGCCCCAGGGGAGTTTGTGGTGGGAAATTCTGAGTCCTCCATGGTCACATCAGGTGCCTCTGGACTCATCTTCCCCAAGGAATTTCCAAGCTTGGCACCCTCCAGCGACCTGCCAAGAGCTCCCCAGGAGACCAGGGGAGATCTGCCAGGCCACACCTACTTTCCCTGCCCCTCTCACTGAGAATCTTAAAGTGCCAGGGGAACCTGGGGCACCAAGGCCAGACTGGCAAGAAAAGTATATACATGAAGGTGAGGGGATTACTAATCTTTTGTAGGCTTGTTTTTCCTTGAAGCTATTGATAAACAATGATACTCCAAATCACTGGAAATAAGAGAGATGCAAATCAAAACCACAATGAGATACCATCCCACTCCAATAGCTGTGGCAAAGTTTAACAGGACAGCCAGCAATAAATGTTGAATAAGATGTGAAGAGATACATTATTGGTGGGATTGTAAAATAGTGAAACCACTCTGAAAGGCAGTTTGGCGCATTCTCAGAAAGCTGAACATAGAAATTCCACATGACTCAGCTATTTCATTGCTTGGAATATACCCCAAGAAAATGAGAACTAAGGCTCAGAGACTTGTAAACAATGCTTATAGCAGCATTATTCACCATCACAAGAACATGGAAACAGCCCAGATGTCCAACCACAAACTAATGGACCAAGAAGTTGTGGTACATTCATACAATGCAATACCATGCAACACACAGGAGAAATGATTTTTCTAGATTATTACCTAACTTGGGAAGGACTGGAGAGCATTATGCTGAGTGAACTAACTCAGTCCCACAAGGATAAATATTGTATAAAACCATTATTGTAGAATGAGTATAAAGATCCAAGAGGAGTGGAAGAGGGTGGAAGCAGAAGGATGAGTATGTGCAGGGGGAGGGGAGGATTAATCATGGGGT
>NW_006403002.1:0-1714 GCF_000299155.1 Elephantulus edwardii
CTCTGGAGATGAAAAGGTGAGGAAAAATGGAGTTGCTTTCATAGTTAAGAAAGCCATTTCTAGATCCATCTTGAAGTATAATATTGTGAGTGACAGGACAATATCCATATGCATACAAGGAAGGCCAGTGAATACCACTATCATTCAGATATGCACGAACAACCAGAGCCAAGGAAGAGGAGATAGAAGATTTTTACCAACTTTTACAGTCAGAGATTGGGACCTTTCCTACGCACATAAAAAATAAAATAAAAATTCTCTAGCATGGTAAAAAAGAAAGCCACAGACTGGGGAAAAATATTTGGTAATGACATATCTGATAAAGACCTCGTTGTTGTTGTTATGTGCCGGCGAGTAGCTCGCGACTCATAGCGACCCTATGTACAACAGCTCTAAACTCTGCTCTGTCCTGTGCCAATCTCCCTGTCTCTGACACACTCTTCCCGATTGCCCCAGTCACTGAATCAATCCATCTCCCAGAGGGCCTTCCCCTCCTGCGCCTGCCCTCCACCCTCCAAAGCAATCCATCCTCTCCAAGGACCGATCCCTCCTTACAACATGACCAAAGTATGTCAGATGAAGCCTCAGAATCCTTGCCTCCAAGGAGCAGCCCGGTTTAACCCTCTCTAGGATGAATCTGTCTGTTTTCTTAGCAGTCCATGGCACCTTCAGCACTCTTCTCCAACACCAAAGCTCAAAAGCATCAATTCTCCTTCTATCCTCCCTGGTCATTTTTCAGCTCTCTGACCTCATATCTAAATTTTATAGAATACTCTGGCACCTCAGTAAGAAAAAGGTAAGCAACCCAATCCCAAAATGAGCACAGGATATGAATAGACACTTCACAAAAGAAGACATTCAGATGGCAAAGAAACACATAAAAAAATGTTCAAAATCCCTAGCTCTCAGAGAGATGCAAATCAAAACAACTATGTGGTATCATCTCACCCCAGCAACAATAGCAAAGTTCAATAGGGCAGCAAACAATAAATGCTGGTGATGCTGTGGAGATACTGGAACTATTATTCACTGCTAGTGGGATTGTAAAATGGTTCAATCAATATGGAAGGCAGTTTGGTGCTTTCTCAAAAAGTTAGAAATAGAAATACCATTTGACCCAGCAAAGGAACCATAACTTCCACCCGAACAGGTATATGCACACCATTTGCTGCATTATTTACAATAGCAAAGATATGGATGCAACCCAAGTGCCCATCAACAAATGAATAGATAGGAAAACTATCGTATATTAATAAAATGAAACACTATGCAGCAATGAAAAACAATGAACTCATGAAAAATTACACAACATAGTCAATCCTGCAGGACATTATGCTGAGTAAAATATCTCAGTCACAAAATGACAAATATTGCATAATACCACTGTTATAAAGCAAGTCTGGCATGAGGGTTTGGGAGGAGAATAGGGTATGTGTGGACAGATAATGAAGATTGTACTGGAACAAATGAGGTAAAGAACTATTTAAAAGGAGTATGTTGTTCTTATGTGCCATCGAGTCACCTGTCAATCACATCGACCTACAACAGCCCTAAACCTTGCTCTACCCTGTGCCAATCTTATTGTCTCTGACACACCCAATCCCCATTACCCCAGTCACTGACTCAATCCATCTAATCGAGGTTCTTCCTCTTCTGTGCTGTCCCTCCATCCTCCCAAGCATGACGTCCCTCTCCAAGGACTGATCCTGCCTTG
>NW_006403002.1:1964-2835 GCF_000299155.1 Elephantulus edwardii
TGCTGCCAATCGGCCCAGTGGTGAGAATCTTTGTTTTCTTGATGTTGAGCTTCAATCCATATTGAAGGCTGCAGTCCTTGACCTTCTGCAGCAAGTGCTTCATATCCTCCTAAGTTTCATCAAGCAAGGCTGGGTCATTAATCTGCATAATACAGATTGTTGATGAGTCTTCCTCCAATCCTGATGCCACATTTCTCCTCACAGAGCCCAGCCTCCTTGATAATCTGCTCTGCATATAGATTGAAAAGATATGGAGATAGGACACATCCCTGGTGCACACCCTTCCCAATTTTGAACCATGCAGTGTTTCCTTGCTCTGTTCTGACAAATGCCTCCTGGTATGATTAAGGCATTATATGTATGATAACAGCCAAGAATAAGAATAAGAGGACTGGGGAGAGGGTGAAGAGGCAGGTAATTGTGCAACAATGAATGAATATTTAAAAAAACAAAAAAGTGAACTGGGAGAGGGGGAAGGGAGGGAGATGGGGTAAAAATGTGCAACAATAAATGAAATAAAATCTAACTTTTCTGTAAACTTTTGTGAAAATCACAATTAAAATTAAATATTAAAAAAAGAAACTATATCCTTGGTGCCCCGGATGTGCTCACTAAGCTGTGCCAAGAAATCTGGAGGACAGCCAGCCAGTTAACTGACTGGAAAAGATCGATATTTGTTCCCATTCCAAAGAAAGGTGACCCAACAGAGTGCACAAATTATCGAACAATGTCATTAATATCACATGTAAGCAAGATTCTGCTAAAAATGATCAAAAAACGTTTGGAACAATATGTCAACAGGTAACTGCCAGATGTGCAGGCTGGATTTAGAAGAGGTCGTGGTACTAGGGATATTATAGCTAATGTTAGA
>NW_006403002.1:3420-4007 GCF_000299155.1 Elephantulus edwardii
TGTCCTGGAGAAGGTGAAGCCGGAATGCTCCTTGGAGTCAAGGATTCTGAAGCTTCGTCTGACATACTCTGGGCATGTTGCAAGGAGGGACTGGTTCTTGGAGAGGGACATCATGTTTGGCAGAGTGCAGGGGCAGCAAAGGAGAGTAAGATGAGATGGATCGATTCTGTGACTGGAGTCATGGGAATGAGTGCGTTTGAGATGGCTAGTTTGGCACAGGATAGAATGGCGTTTAGAGTTCTTGTACATAGGGTCGCTATGAGTCGCAAGCAACTCGACGGCACTCAATAACAACAACATATCCTTGGTGACAGAAGTGAGACTGAAAAGTGAAAGAAATAAATTTGTATAATAAGTAATTTATTCATTGCCAATATTTTACTTAAAACAAATCTAGATTGTGACTCTACACACAGATCTTACTTGAGGGACAACACAGGAATCAAACAGGCAACAGTCATGGAATGAGATGATGGAAAAGCTCAATATCAGCAGGCAAAACAAGGCCAGGAAGTAACTGTGGAGCAGATCATCAACTGATGATAAAAAAATTCAAACTGAAATGCAAAAAAAAAAAAAAAAAAAAA
>NW_006403003.1:0-4271 GCF_000299155.1 Elephantulus edwardii
AACTATACTCAAACAAATATGAAAATCTAGAGGAAATGGACAAATACTTAGAAAAACACAACCTACCTAAACTGACACAAACTGAAACTGAACATCTACATTTCTTATAGAGGAAGAACAGAGGAAATTAATGCCTCACATTGCAATATGCTGTTCTAAGTGCCTAAGGTTTATCATCCAGATATTTCCTACCAGATTATTAACTAATTATTTTGTGCTGAAGTAATTATTGTGTTTAGTTGACAGAATTAAGATCTAATACAAGCCCTCACCGTACTAGAGGCTTATATAAGCCCATAGGAGCTCAGTGCTTTCTATTGTGAAATGCTCACCTGGGACACGGCATGCAGCCTGCATCACCCACAGTTGCCATCCAGCTATGCCGCACCTGACAGTCTGAAGGATCCTGTCCCTTTCTCACTGGATTCCATACCAGTAGCAGGCATCACTCACAGTCATTATATAGTCGTGCCACAAATGACAGTCTACAGGATCTTAGCCCATCACTCACTGGTTTATGCTAAACTTGGTAAACACCAACAGTCATGAACAGTCATGTAAGTCTCTGGGAAACCTTCTAGTAAATCACTCAGTCCAAGAGCCATATGTTGTTGTTATTATGTGCCAATGCGTTGCTTGTGACTCATAGGGACCCTATATAAAAGAGCCCCAAATCCTGCTCTATATATCCTGTGCCAACCTCACTGTTTCTGACACACTTACTCCTGCCACCTCAATCACTAAATCTATCTCATCAAGGGTCTTCCTCTCCTACACTGTCCCTTCACTCACTTAAACATGATGTCCCTCTCCAAGGACTGGTCCCTCCTTGTAATATGCCTAAAGTATGTCAGATGAAGCTTCAGAATCCTTGACTCCAAGGAGCTGCCCAGCTTTACCCTCTCCAGGACAAACCTGTTTATTCTCCTAGCAGAGAGCCCTCTTCTCCAGGACCACAGCTCAAAGACATCAATTCTCTTTCTGTCATCCCTAGTCACTCTCCAGCTTTCCAAAGCATAGCACGCAATTGCAAAGACTAGCTTGGATCAGGCGCACCTTAGTCTCCAGCCTGAAGTAGTTTCTTTTCAATATTCTCGAGAGGTCCCTCACAGCTGACTTTCCCAGTGGAATTCATCTCTTGATTTCCTGGCTGCTGGTACCAAGAGTGTTGGCTGTGGAGCGAAGCAAACTAAAACTGTTAACTATTTCAATCTCTTCACCATCCATACTGATGTTGCCAATTGGCCCAGTGGTGAGAATCTTTGTTTCTTTGATGTTGAGCTTCAACCTATATTGAAGGCTGCAGTCCTTGACCTTCTGCAGCAAACACTTCAGGTCCTCCTCAGTTTCATCAAGCAGGGTTGTGTTATCTTTATAAAGCAGGTTGTTGACGACTCTTCCACCAATACTGATGCCACATTCCTCTTCATACAGCCCACAGTCCTGGGTGATCTCTTCTGCATACAGATTGAAAGAGCTATACAGGAATTGGAAAACTGAGCCACGGATGGAGCCATTAATGTTAGAAATTCTGGACTTATATTACTGATTAAGCATTTGGAACTATGTTGACCTGAGATTTCTTATAAATAATCTGGTATTAATCTTAGCAGGATAATTTCTATAAACAGATACCTTTGAGTTATAGTGTTGGAGAAGAATATTGATTATTTCAAGAACTGCCAAAAGAACAAATAAAAACATCTTGGAGAAAGTGTAGCCAGACGGCTCACTGGAGGTAAGGGTAATGAAACTTATCTCAGATATTTTGTGTATGTTTCTAGAGGAGGATGTTCCTGGGAAAAGAACATCATGCTTGGAAATGTGGAGAGTCAGTGAAAGAGAGGGAGATTCTCCACGAGATGGGTTGACGAAGTGACGGAAGTAATGGGCTGAAGTATATGAGAGGTGATGAGGATGACAGAGGACAGGCCAGAATTCAGATCTTCCATTCACGGGATCAGTATGAGTCGTGCTTGGTGTGACCGGACATAACAACAAGAAAATAGGGCAGCATATGGAAAAACACAGGAAGTTTCAACAAAGATGGAGGGAGGAGAAGGAGGAGAGATTAGTGAATGGATGAGTAGGGTGAAAGGACAGTGAGGTTTCTATAAGATGATGTAATAATGACATTTTACAGTTGTAATTAATTATATAAGACAACTGTAAATGATTTAATGAAAATTAAAAAGAGATTGACTCATGTTATACATTATATCCTCTACATCATTTCTACCTTACTAGCATAAAAAAGATAACTCATTCACAAATGGGATATAACCAAAGGCATAGATGTTAGGAAGTATAATGTATATTTCAGAAGTACACAAGCCAATCTATAACATTATACTAAGCAAGGGTGCTAATAAATCCTAACTAGTAAATTCTTTGTTTGTTGTATATGCCATTGAGCCATCTGCAACTCATAGTGATCCAATGAACAATAGCTCTGAACCATGCTCTATACTGAGCCAGTCTCACTGACTCCAACACACCTACTTCAGTTACCCCACTTACTGTGTCAATCCATCTCATTTAGGGTCTTCCTCTCTTGTGCTGTCCCTCCACCCTTCCAACCATGATCAATCCCCTTCTCCAAGAAGTACAGAAACTCTAGAAAAACAATGCATCAACAGTATCAAGATGCAGTTTATGACTCAGAAGTGATGATATTAAGGGGGAAAGGTCCAAATTCCACTGGGGAAAAAAACGAAGCTCCAGGAATTGATGGAATACCAATAGAAGTATTTAAACAGATACAGCTTACAAGGTGTCCACTTGTCTATGTTATGAAATTTGGAAGACCTAGTCAGCATACTGAACTCTGATGTCTTATCATATATATCTACATATCTAAGACAACTTGTTTATTAAACATGAAGAGTACTTGAAACCTTTATTGATGAAGATCAAAGACTATCTATAGCCTTCAGTAGGGATTGTTTGTTGCTGTGTGTCATAGAGTGGGGACTGACCCATAGCTGACCCTCCAGCAGGTTTTCTGAGGCAGTTAATCACATGAGAGAAGAATGCCCATCCTTTTCCAGCAGAGCAGCTGGTGGCCTTGAACTGAATGCCTTCAGGATTACAGGATAGTTTCTAGGCATAAGGCCACCTTTCAAAAACAACGCAATATTAAATGGGGGGAAAATAGAGTCATCAATGATTTAAGTTTATATGAGTTCACAATTAATGCCACAGAAGCAACAGTCACGAAAATAATAAATTGGATAAATCAATGGGAAAATGAAGCATCCATCAAGAGGTTATTGAACCAAGCACCACAATTTATAGTGAATTGTTGAACATAAGGAATAAATACAGGCCCCTGACATCTAATTAAGGGTGCTCTGCTGGCCTAGTGGTAAGAGGCACACAGCTCGCATCCACCAATTGCTCCAGAGATTCATTGACAATCTTTTCCTATGTATAGGAAGCCATCCTGAGTAGATCTTAACTCTGCCACTGATAACACTTTTTGACATGCAGCCGCCACCCCTGTCCATCTCTGGGACTATGCCTACCTCTTAAATCTGAATCCTCTTAATCAGCACCTGTAAATCAACACCTTGGGGCACCCTCCTCCTTCTCTTTTGTAAACTGATAACCTAGGGCTGGGTTCCCTGGCAGCCCAGCCTACTCCAATGCCTATTTATAGCAGAATTCATCGAATAAATTTGGGGCTTGAACAGAGATTTTTTGTCTTGCCTCCCTCTCTCGTCCCCCTGTTCCTCTAGAACACGTATGAACCTGCAGGTCGGTTTCAGCTGGCGGTTTCACCTATGCAATTTAATGGCTCTGATAAACTGTTCAAGGGTCAGTTCCAACTTGGTGTCATACAACAACAACAACAACAATAACAACAACAACATGTTATTATTATTATCTAACCATGCCTAAGAAACTGGGTGAAAACTCCCTGGATTGAAGTTCATTCCTTTAGTGTTGAGCTTTTTGAGTTTATATTTGAGTTGTTGGCTTCCTTTCCTTGGTAAGTTACTTCTGTATTTTTCACTCCCTTAAATAGATTCCCTTCCACTCTTCCTGTCACTTCAGGGAATTTCCAACTTTTAGCAGAAAAGTATGATAAAACAAAAATAAATTTTATGATGCAACCACTGTGGAAGGCGGTATGCTGCTTTCTCAAAAAGTTGCAAATAGAGATACCATTTGACCCAGCAATTCCTCCACTGGGTGGGAATATACCCCAAAGAGACCGTAACTGACATCCAAGCAGATATATGCACACCCATGTTTATTGCGGCTTT
>NW_006403004.1:0-561 GCF_000299155.1 Elephantulus edwardii
AAAAAAAAAAGTAAGTCTTAAGAAGAACAGTAAGACAATAGAAAGAAATAAGAGGTGTTCAAATTGGTAAGAAGACATAAAACTATACCTCCATGCAAATGAGAGAAGACCAGATGAGTTGTGGGAGGGTATCAAGGGTATCATCCAGGAAGATTGCAAACGTTCACTACAAAGACAAAAGAGGAAGAAAAGACCAAAATGGATGTCAGAAGAAACTCTGAAGATTGCACTGGAACACAGAGAAGCCAAAGCACAAGGAAGAATCCAAGATACTAAAGAAAGAGCTGAACAGAAGATATCAAAAGGCAGGATGACAAAGCAAAATATTACAATGAAATATGCAAGGAGCTGGAGTCAGAAAACCAAAAGGGTTGAACTCGCTCAGAATTTCTTAAGCTCAAGGAACTGAAGAACAAATTCAAACCTAGAGTTGCTATAATCAAGGATGCTTTAAGCAGAGTATTAAATGATTCAGCAAGTATCAAAAGAAGATTGAAAGAATATACTGAGTCATTGTATCGAAAGGAATTAGCAGGCACAGAAGAATTTAATGAAACAACA
>NW_006403004.1:4341-5405 GCF_000299155.1 Elephantulus edwardii
AAATGGACTTTCCTTGTGGATACAGATGCTTAATGTTTCCAAACTGAACAGAAGATTCTACAGTCAAAGGGATGTGCTAGTTCCCTCAGAATACTGGTTTGACTGGGATGAGAAATCAGAAATGACTAAAATGGGGACATTAAGGCTTACACGCTTTCATGAATGTAGTTACTAGTCAAGTGATTGTAAGGGGGGAACCCACACAATAGAAATGAATGAAATACAATGTAAAGGAAAGGTGGTATAAACACAATGTGCATGCATCGAAAAAAAAATAAGATGGGGATGGGAGAAAAAACCAAACCAAAGTAGGAGGCATCATACACTCTGATCTCAAAACCCACTACACAGTCATAGTAATATAGCAGCACTGCAACAGACAGCTAGATCAATGGAATAGAATTTAGAACACAGATACTAACACATCTACCTATGATCAAGTGATCCTTGCCAAGGATAGTGTTATCAGTTAAGCAGAAAAACTACAGCCTCTGGAACAAATGCTGCTGATAAAATTGGACGCCCATCTATTAAAAGACTAAAGCAAGATCCTCACTTTACATTGTATGTAAAACCAACTCAAGGTGGAGCAGGGACCTAGAGGTAAAACAAAAAACTGTAAAGCTCATTGGAAAAAAAAAATGGAAACAAATCAAGAAATTCTATTCTATGGGTTATACAAATATTATTTTGAATATACATTTGACTTTCAAGCATAACCAAAAATCTCAAAACCAGAAGAGGATAAAATATGAATGGAACTTTCTAAAAAGAAAATCTTTGTGTGCATCAACAAACTTTTCTAATAAAGTGAAAAGGAAGCACATAAACCAGGAAAAAACAATTCACAAAAGATAATGATAATGGACTTGTATCTAAATTTTGTAGAATACTCTATCACCTCAACAAGGAAAAGACAAAAATCCCAATCACAAAATGGGCAGAAGATATAAATACATGCTTCACTAAAGATGAAAGGCAAATGGCCAAGTTATACATTAAAAAGTATTCCCACCTACAGTGAATGAAGGTTCCAATTTCTCCACATCCTCGCCAGCAATTGT
>NW_006403005.1:0-654 GCF_000299155.1 Elephantulus edwardii
TCAGCATTTCTTAAGCTCAAGGAACTGAAGAACAAATTCAAACCTAGAGTTCCTGTAATCAAGGATGCTTTGTGCAGAATATTGAATGATCCAAGAAGTATTAAAAGAAGATGGAAGGAATATACTGAGTCACTATATACAAAGGAGTTGGCAGATACAGAGGAATTTAAAGAAATAACATATGAGCAAGAGCCTATGGTGATGAAGGATGAAGTTCAAGCTGCTTTGAAGGAAATAGCAAAACATAAGGCCCCAGGAATAGATGGTATACCAATTGAAGTATTTCAGATAACAGAGGTTGCCCTGGATGTGCTCACCAAGTTGTGGCAAGAAATCTGGAGAACAAACACTTGGCCAACTGAATGGAAGAGATCTATATTTGTTCCCATTCCAAAGAAAGGTGACCCAACTGAGTGTGAAAACTATAGAACAATATAATTGATTTCACATGCAAGTAAGATTCTACTGAAGATTATCCAAAAACGATTAGAACAGCACATCAACAGAGAACTGCCGGAAGTCCAGGCTGGATTTAGAAGGGGTTGTGGTACTAGGGATATTGCTGATGTTAGATGGATCTTGGCTGAAAGCAGAGAATACCAGAAGACTGTCTATCTGTGTTTCATTGATTATGCAAAGGCATTTGACTGTGTG
>NW_006403005.1:3076-5500 GCF_000299155.1 Elephantulus edwardii
AGTCTTTATATTGGATATAGTCTTTCCTTATGTGGATTGTAATCTAGACTTTTCTTATTGCAGTAGTTCCTCAGCACAATAAAAGCCTATTATCGATCACTATATTCATTAAAAATAAAATTTATCCTCATCAAGACAGGTGGTGGGGCATTTTTACTTCTTTGTTTTATTTCATAGTATGAAAAATTAAGCATTCGTAGAAAACTATGGCTCTCAATCTATCCATGCATGAATTCACGTTCCTTCTAACCCAGGGAGTTTTAGAGTTTGCAGCCTTAAACTAGCTTTCATTCAATCTAATGGAAATGTCAACAAACACGTTCATGGTTTGAGTATAAAGGAAGTAGCTGGTGCAGTGAAGCGTCACTGGCCTGCAGCGGTAGAAAAGAGGTTTTTGTTCAAGGCTGAAGCACTGTGAGTAGTGACAGAAATAATCCCCCACATCTTCAGCCTGGAGAGTGCTGATGGTGAGAGTGTAATCTGTCCCAGACCCACTGCCACCGGTCAGTGACCCCAGATGCTCTGTTACATGCTGCATAGATGAGCAGTTTAGGAGCCTGTCCTGATTTCTGCTGATACCAGGCTATATTACTGTATACACCCTGACTGGATTTGCAGTTGATGGTGACCCTTTCTCCTGGAGACACAGCAAAGGAGGCTGGAGTCTGGGTCATCAACAATGTCCCCACTGGTACCTGTAAGGATGTGGAAAAATAACTATATATGCATGCATATGCTCACATTAGCATAAACAACTTAAAGTATATTATTTAGTATCGACATCTAATGATCCTATAAGAACTATTGAGGCACAGTGATAAGAAGCTGTGTTGCAATCCCAAAGTTTTGAATACTCCGGTTGCTTCAGGGAAGAAAGATGGGCAATCTTCTTCCCTGTGAGTTACTCCTTCTGAAAGACCTCTGGAGTGTCTATGACACTTCTGACTCTATGGTACACAAGAATATCAACATCAGTTAAGTGATACTATGTATTAATACATAAAAAGATACATTTTGTAATTGATCATTAATCTTCACACTTTCATAAAGCTATTCCTAATTCCAAAAAGACATTTTCTAGGAGAGTGATACACTGGATTTTCTCACCAGAGATCCAGAGCAACAGAGACATGAGAGTCAGAGTCTGAGACACCGTGGTGCTGCGTCTGTCTGCCTGATGCAGCTGAGCTCACATTACAAAAGTCCTGTATATAAAATCTAAGCAGCTGGCCTGGGCCAGGAAAATGTATGCAAAGCAGTCAGTGAGCTAAAAGCAAATTATAAATGCAATGGTTTATGAAACTAACCAGCATAAATCAAGGGTTGAAAATTGGCACAAAAAATAATAAATCTGTGACTAAAAAGTCAAAAGTATACAAAGAAGATCTAATGTCAAGTTGAAAACAAGAATTATAAATTAAACCCAGGTGTTACCAAGTACACTATTACAGGGTTTCCTGTAATGACTATGATCTTTATAGAAACTGATAATAAGGGGTTTCTTTCATCCTCCTACTAAATTTGTTCAGATAATCAACCTGCTTGAAACATTCATAATTTAATTAATAATTTCTGTTTTAACACAAAGGATTTTTTTACAGAGGTTGGTGTTATTTATAATATCTTTGTTTTTCCAAATCAACAGTCTGTTGAAATAATAAAAATGCGAGGGAAAAATTGTTGTTGCTGATTGCCTTTGAGTTGAGCACGACTCATAACGACCCTATGAACAAAAGGCCTGAAGCCTTTCTATAACTATCGACATTTTTCAAAGTTCATAGAGTTTCTGGAGGCATGTTGTTCAGGAAGTGGATGCCACTTCTGCTTCCAAAAGGAAAAAAAAATGTGTATGGGAAATATATGCCTCAATTTGTGCGAAAAAAACCCCCTTGTAGATAGAAAATGTTTGATTTCTAAATATACTTTTAGCTTCAAGGACACAGTAAAATGCTACACATAGTTGATATTAGATTCCAGGGCTCTTATGGCCATAAAAGTGGGGAAAAAGGTGTAGAATTTCCCCTATGGATATTTCTCATTGACTAGCACCCAAGACACCACTTTGACTCCTACCTCAGAACTTGTGTGAAAGTCTACCTTGATGCAGCAAGTTAGCTTGCAAGAATTGTTCTTGCCTTGAGTGTGCATGCTATATTCTCTTTCTCCAAAAATTCTGCAAATCCAAAGAATGAAACTACCATACTCTGTAAAAGCCATCAAAAACCAGACTGTTGGTTCATTTATGTAATTCACTGAAACCAAAACAGTATCTTTCAAGATGTCCCACATGAAAGATGCTATTCCAGGATCTTTACATTTCCATAGGATATTTTGGATCATCAGTTCATGAAGAAAAATCAGTTATTATTTTTGCTCAACAAGAATATTCTGCATGAATCCTTGTGGCTTCTTTATTTTTTTTTT
>NW_006403006.1:0-4212 GCF_000299155.1 Elephantulus edwardii
TCTGACATACTTTGGACATGTTGTAAAGGGAGACAGGTCTTTAGAGAGGGACATCATGCTGGGTAGAGTGGAGGGACAGCGCAGGAGGGGAAGACCCTCTATGAGGTGGATTGATTTAGTGATTGGGGTACTCGGGATGGGTTTGTCAGTGGCAATGAGAATGGCACAGGATAGAGCACGGTTTAGGGCTGTTGTACATAGGGTCGCTATGAGTCGCAAACGACTCGACGCACATAACAACAACATAACAACCATAACACATGACAATAATTTAATACTAAAACTCTATTTAAATTTCACCAATTGGCTCAATAATGTTCTTAATAGTAAAAGGATTCAATCAGCATCACATGTTACATTTAGTCTTACTCTCCTTGGTATCAGTAGTCAGGAGATAGAGACAGTACACTAGAAAGTCAGCTGTTAGGGATCTCTCCAAAATACTGAAGAGTATTTAAGTGTTCCTAATTTAGGCCATAATCATGTCAATCCCTTGCTATATGCATCTGAATGCTGTATGAGGAATAATGAGGACGAAAGAATTGATGTAGTTGAGCTGTGGTGTTGATTGGTGGTGCTGAATCCCATTGAATGCCAAAGGAATAAACCGTTAAGTCTCAGAAAAAGTGCAGCCGGAGTGCTTGTTGAAGGCAAATATGGTGAAGCTTTCCCTCTTGTATTTTGGGCATGTTGCTAGGAGCGACTGACTCTTCCTTATAAAGGAACATCATGCTTGGAAAGGTGGAAGGTTAGTGAAAGATAGAAATGTCCCCAATGAGATGGTTAAAAGCTTTACTACAGCAATGGATTCAAGCAGATCAGATGATGAGGGTGGCACAGGATTGGACAGGGCTTAAGTTTGTTGTCCAATTACTGAGTCGGACTCGACTTGATAGCACCTAAAGTGGTAGAATTCTTTTCTGTCCTTGATTTTCATGACCTTAGCAAATATGAGAACTATTTTATAAAATTCCCCTCAATTTGTCTGATTAGTCACTTTATACCGCAATGATAGTGTTTTTCCTGTTATAAATTAAATAGTATTAATTTGATTTGCCATATTGATATTGGCTTTTATTATTGTCATGGATTAAGTATGCCCCCATACATATTTGTGTAAAATACTGTTATGTAATAATCTTCTGTGATCTATTAAACCACAGTTGTAAAAAGGATTAAGGGTGGGCTATAACACTTTTTTGTTGTTGCTGTGTGCCGGCAAATGGGATCTGACTGGCACAGGAGATTCCCCTTCATATTCTATGATCTGTTAAACCAGTTGTAAAAGGATCAAAGGTGGGATAAAACACTCTTTTTGTTGTTGTGTACGTCAGATCCAACTGGCACAGGAGATTCCCCCTCCTTCTCTAGAGGGGTATCTGGTGGAATCAAACCATGCACCTTCGGGATTAAGTGCAGCCTCTAGCCACTAGGCCACCAGAGCTCCGTTTGCAACACTCTTAATTCTATCACAGCCCAGACCCAATGTTAAGAGGAGTTTCCCTAGAGTGTAGTCTGTAACATCTCTTAAGAGAGAAAAGGGGAGAAAATGGATAGAAGCTCCTTGACATTGGGGAAGGCCAACCCACATGGAGATCTCCAAGGAATGCCAGGCCTACAGACGCTACCCCTAAAGTTGGCACCCTGAATGTGGACTTCTGAGCTTTTTTAAAAAGCCTTTTAAACTTTAAGAGCATAAATTTGTTAAAGGTATCCCCATGAAGAATTTCTAGTTATAGTCGCACTAGTTAAAGGGATCTCTGGTGGCCTAGTGGTATAAAGCTCCACTGCAATCCTCAAGGCACATAACTCGGATTCACCAGCTGCTCTGTAGGATGGACAGTTGCCTCTGGGGCTATTTACTGCCTCTGAAAACCCAAATGGGTCACTATGAGTGGGTTCCAACTCAAGGGCACACAACAAGTATCTAAGCACTTGCTGTAGATCAAGAAATACAGTCTTCATGGAAAGACTGACTACATTTTATATCTGGATTTTTACAAATAAAGATGGCTGTTATAATGGAAAAAAAAAAAAAAAGAAATACAGTCTTCAGTATGGATTGTATCTCAAAACCAAGAAAGCGAAAAGGAAAAAACCCAAGAAAACAAAAGGCTGCACCACAAGACCAGTGGGCATCATAATACATGGAAAAAGATTGAAGTGTTAACAATTTCATTTTACTTGGAATCACAGTCAAAACCCTTGGCACCAGTTGTCAGAAAATCAGATGAGCTGCATTAAGAAAATCTGCTGTCAGCAATCTCTCCAGAAAGCTGAAGAGCAACAATGCAAAGATCTAAGGTTGGTCCTCCTGATCCAAGCTAGATCTTCTCAGTTGATTGCTATGTATCTGACAGCTGCACAGTGAAGGATGACAGAAGAACCAATGTCTTTTGAGTTATGATGTTGGAGAAGAGAATTCATTCCATGGACTGCCAAAACAGTTATGTCTTGGAAAATGTACACCAAGAATGCTTCTTGGATGCAACAATGGTGAAATTCTGTCTCATAAACTTTGGGCAGGTCGTCAAGTGGGACCAGTCTTTGGAGGACATCATGCCTGGAAAGATGTACGGTCAGTGTAAGAGGAAGACCTTGGTAATGGAGGCAAGTGTGTCGGAAACAGTGAGGTTGGCTCAGCATAGGGCAAGGTTCAGAGCCCTTGTTCAGTGTTGCTATGAATTGTAGTTGACTTGATGGCACATAGTAAGTGAACGAAGATAGCCCTGGCTCCATTTAAGAATGAAGTCTCTACTGTGGAAAAAGCATCTATGCATTCCCAACATATATAGATTGGCTATTTCTATTATAATCTGTGTTTAAGTTCATGCTAATACCTCATTCCAGCTAACCACTATAGGTTTCATTCTAATTTTATCTCATTTCTGCATTTTTAACTTTCTTCTGACACTGTTAGCTCTCATTTTTAATATTTTTACTTACAGATCAATCTTACTGAACTGACTTCTCATTGCTAGTTCTGCCTACCCATGGACCCTTTCATTACCCAGTTCAGAATCCAGTACTCTTCCCTTCTCAAACTTACACCCTCCTCACTTTTATAAAGTCTACTTTTAAAGAAAAGGGACCTTATAGAATAGTGAAACAACAAAAAGATCTAAAATAACTTTCAGAGATATTTTCTTTCTATACATGTTTGAAAATTTATTTTTTTAAAAAATTAAGGTTTATTAAGTTCAATGATGAAAGTTATCAGAATAACATTCTCTTGAAATGTATTTTTTCTTAGGACAAAAAGGAAAATTCAGCCCTCTCAGTACAGCCACAGTGGCAGTCACACCTCTCCACAGATGGGGACAGCCCATTAGTTGGTCAAGTCACTGAGTTGGTAGGATTGTAGTCTGGAGCATCCATTTTTAAAAAATTTTTTAAATTAATTTTAATGAAAATTTAGACTTTGGATTTCTATTCATTCATTGTTGCACTTTTCTCCCTGCTCACTCCACTCCCCCAGTTCGCTCTTCTCTTTGAAAAATAAAATTCTTTCATTGTATACAATCCCTCCCCCCAAGTCCATTCCACTATGCAGCCTTTGTTCTGGACTCCTGTCATAACAGTAATATCTAATCATATATCCCTTTTAAACAGTTCTCTCCCTCATCTGTTTTAATGCAGTATACATAATTTATCCTATCCTTCTCAGTGTCCCCCCCAACCCTGATGTCAGTCCCATTTTACAACAGTGGCACTATGCAGTATTTGTCCTTTTGTGATTGAGCTATTTTACTCAGCATAATGCCCTCTAGGGTCACTCATTTTGAGTAATATTTCATGAGTTGCTTGTTTTTCCAGTGCAGCGTAGTATTCCATTGTGTGAATATACCACAGCTTCTCTATCCATTCATTTGTTAATGGACATTTAGGTTGTTTCCGACTCTTTGCTACTGTGAACAAAGCCACAATAAACATGGGTGTACAAATCTGCTTGGGTGGTGGTTATGGTTCTTTGGTGTATATTCCCAGTTGTGGAATTGCTGGGTCAAATGGTATTTCTTTTTTTTTTTTTCTGCTCATTTAAAAAAACTTCATAGAAATCAGATCTGAGAAGTAGAAATCAAATGGTATTTCTATTTGCAACTTTTTGAGAAAGTGCCGTACATCCTTCCATAGTGGTTGCACCATTTTACACTCCCACCAACAGTGAATAAGGGTTCCAGTTTCTCCACAACCTCGCCAGCATTTGTTGTT
>NW_006403007.1:0-1924 GCF_000299155.1 Elephantulus edwardii
CAGGGTGGAGGGACAGCGTAGGAGGGGAAGACCCTCTATGAGGTGGATTGATTCAGTGACTGGGGTAATCGGTATGGATGTGTCAGAGGCAGTGAGATTGGCACAGGATAGAGCACGTTTTAGGGCTGTTGTACATGGGGTCGCTATGAGTCGCAAGCGACTCGATGGCACATAACAACAACAACAACATTTATCTTCATACACAGATGGTATTCCATTGTATGCATGGATTGTATTTTATTTAGTTATCAAGGACCTCTCCCAAGTGCTACAGAGCAAAATTACTTGTTTAAAGACTAAGATTTGTCTGATCCAAGCCTTATTTGTTTCAATTACTTCTTATACTCTGAAAATTGGATACTGAATAAGGATGACAAAAGAAAAATTGATGCCATTGAATTGTGATATTGATGAAGAGTACTGACTATCCTATGGATGGCTAACATAAGAGACATTTCTGTTGTGGGGAAGTATAAACAGGATACTTCCAAGAGGCAAGGACAGTGAAATTTTGTCCCACATTCGTGGGGCATGAGAGCAGGAGGAACCAGTCTTTGAAAAATGATATGGTGCTGGGAATGGTAGAGGGGCGGCAAAAGACAGGAAGACTCTCAAGGAGATGGATTGGCCCGGTGACCATAACAGTGGCTTCAAGTGTGTTGGAAATTGTGAGGATGACACAGGGTAACACAAGGTTCCCATTTGTTATTAACAAAGGAGCTATGAGTCATAGTCAACTTGATGGTACCTAACAACAACATCATTTATCTGATGGTGAGCGTTTAGGTTGTTTCTGCCTTTTCTGCTGCTGTTCTTGTTGCTACGTGTCATCGAGTCACCTGTGACTCATAGTGACCCTATGCATAACACCTCTGAAGCCTTTCCTGTCCTGATGCCTGTCTCATGGACTCTGACATCCAACTTCCAATTTCCCAGGAACTGTATCAATCAATCTCATTTGAGGTCTACCCTCCTGCTCTGTCCCTACACCATTTCAAGCATGGTGTCTTCTCCAAGTACCAGTTCCTCCTGGTCAAATGTCTATGAGTACCCAAAGTATATGAGATGGAGCTTATTTAAGTTTACTGTTCCAAGTACTTTTAAAGTATTATTTTTACATTATTCTCCAAACAAAGCAAATCATTATTGTTAATTGGTAAATATTATTGTGCCCATTTTCTAGATATAGAAACTGAGGTATGATTATTAATAATATTAAATAAATAACTTAGCTATGTAGCAAAGTCACACATCTATTAGATGTTGGAGTTGAAATTTGAATTCAGACTTAGATTGTTATTCAATACATTATTTTAGCCTCTTGGCCTTCATTTCTTCTCCTGAAATACTGGGGTAAGATCTACCATATTGGGTTATCATGATTATTAAGGAGTTGTTGACTGTAAAGGGTTTGCTATGTTGTTATCTACTGTTGAGTTGAAACCCATTCGTAGCTAATCCTCCACGTCAGTTTTTAGAGACTGTAAATCACGTAGAAGATTTCCCATCTTTCTCCCAAGAAGCATCTGGTAGATCTGAACTCTGTACCTTTGAGTTGGCAGCACCACTCCTTACCACTAGACCACCAGGGCTCCCTTCATTTAGTATGTTGTGTTGTTGTCATAGTGTAGAGTTGGATCCATTTCATAGCTGGTCCTCTCGTGGGCTTTCAGAGGCTCTAAATTGCATGGAAGGAGATTGCCTGTATTTCTCTCAAGCAGTAGTTGGTGGATTCAAAATGTCTTTAGGTGGACAGAGGACCACTAAGACAGCAGAATGCCACATCACACAAAAACTCTATAAATGATAGCCACTTTGATTATATAATATAAACTCAAAACTCAAACTTATTGCCCTCACGTCAGAACCAACTCCTAGCTGACCCTCCAGGGAGTTTCAGAAGCTTTAAATTACAAGGGAGGAG
>NW_006403007.1:3584-4259 GCF_000299155.1 Elephantulus edwardii
GAGATTGTTCTGTAGTTTCCACATTCTGTTGGGTCACCTTTCTTTGGGATAGGAACAAATATCGATCTCTTCCAGTCAGTTGGCCAAGTGGTCATCCTCCAGATTTCTTGGCACAACTTGGTGAGCACATCCAGGGCAGCGTCTGTTAACTGAAATATGTCAATTGGTATACCATCTATTCCCGGAGCCTTATTTTTTGACATTTCCTTCAAAGCAGCCTGAACTTCTTCTTTCATCACCATAAGTCCAAAGTAACTGAGACAAAGTTTCACCATCCTTGTCTCTAAGGAGCACTCTGGTTGCACTTCCTTCAAGATAGATTTGTTTTTTCTTTTGGAAATCCCTGGTATACTCAACACTCTTCACCAATGTTGCAATTCAAAGACATTGATTTTTCTTCTGTCATCCTTATTCATTGACTATGCAAAACCATATGACTGTGTTGTTGTTGTGTACTGTCGAGTTGGAACTAACCCATAGCTGCACCTCAGGTGGGTTTGCAGAGGCAGTTATTCAAAAAGAGATTGCCCATCTTTCTGCCACAGAACAGCTGGTGGGAATCAAACCATGAATCTTCATTATTGCAGCACAACTTCTTGCCACTAGACCACCAGAGCTTCATTTTGACTGGGTAGATCACAACAAATTGTGGCTAATCTTAAGAAGAATAAGGAT
>NW_006403008.1:0-1169 GCF_000299155.1 Elephantulus edwardii
GCAGGAGGGGAAGACCCTCTATGAGATGGATTGATTCGGTGACTGGGGTAATCGGGATGGGTGTGTCAGAGGCGGTGCGGTTGGCGCAGGATAGAGCAGGTTTTAGGGCTGTTGTGCATAGGGTCGCTATGAGTCGAAAACGACTCGACGGCACATAACAACACCACAACATAGTTTTTCATAATACTCTAATGTTAGCTTTTTTTAGTTGGTTCTGTTGTGATGTTGCCTGATTAATCTCTTACTAGAATTATTTGTGTCTTCTTCTTCTCTTTGTGAGTTTTGCTAATGGTTTGTCGATTTTATTGACCTTTCCAAAGAACCAACTCTTAGTTTGGTTGAGTTTCAATTGCTTTTCAGTTTTCTATTTCATTTCTTTCTGCTCTAATTTTTATAATTTCAGTTTTTTTAGAGGATATCGGGTTTTCTTGTTGTTCTTTTTCAATTTGCTGGAGACGTTGGATTAGAGAGTCAATGGCCAATTTTTCCTGCCTTTTGATGTGTTTGCTTATTGCTATAAATTGACCTTTAATTACCACCTTGGCTCTTGCCCAAAGGTTTTGGTAAGTTGTATTTTTATTGTCACTTGTTTCAAGAAACTTTGTAATTTCATTTTTTATTTCTTTTACAACCCACTCATGTTCAAGCAAGTTGTTGTTCAGCTTCCAAATGTATGATTTTTTTCCCTCCTTTATCCTCTTTTTATTAATTTCCAATTTTGTAGCGTTGTGGTCTGAGCAGATACTCTGTATAATTTCTGTTTTTTAATTTGTTGATGCTTGCCTTGTGACCTAGAATGTGATCTATTCTGAAAAATGTTCCATGCACATTGGAAAAGAAGGTATACTGTGCTTTTTTTTTTGATGTATTAGCCTATAAATATCTGTGAGATTGAGTTGGTTTATTGTGTGGTTTAATTATTTTTTTAATTACTAAATGTTATTAATTTTAATGATCACTTACAGAGATTTTGGGTTTTCATTCATTCATTGTTGCACTATTTTCTCTACACTCCTTCCCAGTTCGTTCTTTCCCACCCCTTGAAAGTCGGTTTTAATTGTCCAATTGCCACAGTGCCACAGTGCTTGTCAAAGCCAGTTCTGATTAATCTCCTTTGTCAGTGTGTCCTTTGCCATTCCCTATCACTCCTCCCTGAGAGAGACTTCACC
>NW_006403008.1:2868-4074 GCF_000299155.1 Elephantulus edwardii
AAATTTTGCTATTTTGACTGGGGTGAGATGATATCTCATAGTTGTTTTAATTTGCATCTCTCTTAGGGCTAGGGATTTTGAGCATTTCTTCATGTGCTTGTTAGCCATCTGAATGTCGTCTTTGGTGAAGCGCCTGTTCATATCCTGTGCCCATTTTTCTATTGGATTATTTACCTTTATCTTGTGGTGTGGTTTAATTATTAAGTGTCTTTGTTGAGATTCTTTCTGGTAGTTCTGTCTTTTTTTGATAGTGGTGTATTGAAGTCTCCAAGTACTATGATATTGTCTATTTCTTTTTTCAGTTTTGTTAATGTTTGTTTTATGTATTTTGCACGTCTTTCATTTGGTGCATAGATATTGAGTATTGTTACATCCTCTTGTTCTATTGACCCTTTGAGCATTATATAGTGACCTTCTTTGTCCTTTGTTATGGTTTCTGCATTGAAATTTATTTTATCAGAGTTTAGTATCACTACTCCTCCTTTTTTTTTGGTTGACATTCGCTTGATATATTTTGTCCCATCCTTTTATTTTTAGTCTTTCTTTATCTTCATTTTTCAGATGTTTCTCTTGTAGGCAGCATATTGATGGATTTTGTTTTTTTATCCAATCTGCTACTTTTTTCTCTTCAGTGGTGCGTTTAAACCATTCACATTCCATGTGATTATTGAGAGATAAGCTTTTATTGCTATCATTGTGTTCAATTCTTTTTGCATTGTTGCAAGTTATTTTAGTCCATCCTGTTTTCTGTGGCATCTCTGTATGAAGCACGTCTCTCAGTGTTTCCTTTAAAGCTAGTCTTGTTTTTACAAACTCCCTTAGTTTCTGTATTTCTGGGAATATATTTATCTCTCCTTTATATTTGACGGACAATTTTGCTAGGTACAATATTCTTCATCCAGGAAGAGTGCAAATGGTCATTACAAAGACAGAAGGGGAAGAAAAGACCAAAATGGTTGTCAGAAGAAACTCTGAAGATTGCACTGGAGCATAGAGAAGCCAAAGCAAAAGGAAGAATTCAAGACACTAAAGAGCTGGACAGAACATTCCAAAAGGCAGCACGGAATGACAAAGCTAAATATTACAATGAAACATGTGAGGAGCTAGTCAGAAAATCAAAAGGGCCGAACTCGTTCAGCATTTCCTAAGCTCAAGGAACTGAAGAACAAATTCAAACCTAGAGTTAGCTATAATCAAGGATGCTTT
>NW_006403009.1:0-911 GCF_000299155.1 Elephantulus edwardii
CCATTTCCCAGTTTCCTTTCTGTCAAATAGAGAAATGTCTTCCCTAATGCCAGTTATTATGATTGAAGTCTACTTTGAGAGTCTCCGATTCCTTATATTCCATTTACTGCTGGTGGTCTGGTGACTGCGTCCACTCCTTCAAAACTGCAATGGTAAGTGCTATGGGTTGTCTGTTAGTTGTCACACACAATGGCTGTGTCTTTGCTCTTCCTGACAAGCCATGAGTTCTGTAAATTCACACTTAAAATAACATAGCATGTGGGGAAACCACTCAAATCTATAAACTTTGTAACTAGAGTCATGTTGAGAGAGCACTGATGGCTTAGTGGTAAAAGCAAACCCAAAGGCAGGTGGCTCGAATCCACTAGCATCTCTGTGAGAGAAAGTTGTGCAATCTCCTTCTATGCAATTTACAGCTTCTGAATATCTCCTGGACGGTTGATCAGCTTCATAGTCAGTTCCTACTTGATGATACACAACAAGAAAGAATTATAAAAAAAGGTTGTGTTGTTGTTGTTATGTGCTGTCAAGTCACTTGCGACTCATAGTGACCTTATGTACAAAAGCTCTGAACCCTGCTCTATCCTGCGCCAATCTTATTGAATCTGACACACTTAACCCCATTACCCCAGTCACTGGATCAATCCATCTCGTTGAGGGTCTTCCTCTCTTACACTGTCCCTCCACCCTCACAAGCATGATGTCTCTCTCCAAGGACTGGTCACTCCTTGCGACATGCTCCAAGTATGTCAGACAAAGCTTCAGAATCCTTGCCTCCAAGAATCAGCCTGCTTTTACCTTCTCCAGACAGTCAGAATATCAAAAGACAAATTCCATTGGAAAAGTCTGCTATCAGGGATCTCTCCAGAGTACTGAAAAGCAACAATGTCAGTCTAGAGACTAAGGTATAC
>NW_006403009.1:2756-4335 GCF_000299155.1 Elephantulus edwardii
CATATTTCATCCAGTTTTTCTCAGTCTTACCCCCACCCCAATGACCCCCATCTTCAGGTATCGGGTCGCTCACCCAAGCTTGTTTTAATCCATGTGCAAGTGCTTAAATAATTTATTCTCCACTGTGGTTAGCATCACAGTTAGTCCGGCTTCGCTGTCTCACTCTCAGGAGCTTGTGCTTTCTTCTTTGAACCTCTTACAGACATTTTATTTTAATTGGGACAGTTTTATAAAATAAAAATGAAATATTATAATCTAAGGAGAATCTTTTCTATTAGTCTTTTAAAAAGATCAAAACCAACCCAACCAACTCTCAATAAGATTAATTGACACAGTAGCTGCATTTAAGGGTTTATACACAGAAGTGATTGTGAGGACAGGACAGGACCTGGTAGAGTCTCTAATTAATAAGGTCACTTTGAGTCAGAGCCAAGTTGATGGCACCTAGAACCAACATAGTGATGGATATTATACTGTTTTCAATTTTTCACTTTGAAAAACGACATTATTATTACACTTATGCATATGTTTGTGTATGTGTTAAAGTAACTGGAGAATTATTAGACAAAAGGTTAAATGCATTTCACATCATTAATGTTGTCACTGCTTTCATTAAGAAAAACAATATTATGATTAAACTTATGCATAGGTCTGTGCATGTGTTAATTTGAGAATTACTGGACTAAAGGTTTTGTGCTTTTCATATTTTGATAGGTGAGAAACTTTGCTCAACAAAAAATGTGTTCCATTTCTATTTCCACTCATGTGTATGACAGTTTGTTGTTTTTACACTAACACAACTCTAAATAAATAACTTGCAAAGATTAGGATGTGTGCAAAGATTAATGTGCTCCTGAAAATGCTCACCTGACCAGTCAGCCTGTTAAGGCTTCTTAGAGGAAGTAAGTCAGTCTTAAGGGTCTTAAGGTGAGTTTATAAAAAGCAAGTGGGAGTTCATACAACAAATATGGATACCAGAGGTGCAATGAAATACTTGAAAACAAAGCAACAGCCTAACAAAAGCAAGCATGAAATGAGCTAAAACAACAAAACTCTAGAAAATGTCATATTAGGGATTATGTAGAGCAGTCAAAACCTTCATATTTTGCTGGTGAGAATGCAAATGGGTAAAACCACTTTGGAAAATTAATTACATGATATCTACTAGTGCCAATCCATATTGATCCTAAAACCCTGGTGATGCAGCAGTTAAGCATTTGTCTGCTAACTGAAAGGGTGGCAGTTAGAATACACCAGCAGCTTTGTGAAAGAAAGGTATGAGAGTCTAGTTCTATAAGAATTATACATTTGCAAACCCTATGGGACAGTTCTATTCCTGAGAACAAAAGAATGAAATATGAGGGTCAATATGAGCTGGAAGCGATTTAGCAATTCTAAAACCTAAATTTAAACCCCATATGCTATGTCTTAGTAAAATGTCTACAAATACATTTCATATATGTATATATTGTTGTTGTTAATTGCCTTCGAGTGAGCATGACTCATAGCGACCCTATAAACAAAAGGCCTGAAGCCCCTCTACGACTATCGACATTTATTAAAGTTCATATAATATATA
>NW_006403010.1:0-508 GCF_000299155.1 Elephantulus edwardii
ACAAGGCATAAGGGTGGCACGTAGCATACAAAATGCGTGAACACCCAACCATCACACTCATGAGCTGGAAAAGAACCAACAAATATTTTTTTTTCTTTTATGTGCATATTGCTTTAATTTTATAAGGTGACATCCTGAAGGTAAATGTTTAAAACAAATAGTAGTAAAGAAAGACTTACTGGTTGACACAGTTAACTCTAACAGTGGGCTCAAGCGGATCAGAGATGGTGTGGATGGCACAGGATGGGGGAGGGTTCGGATTTGTTTCCAGGGTTGCTACCATCTATAGGAAACTCCATGGCTGTATTTTCTCCAAGACACATCTGTTAGTTCTTTTTGGCAGTTCATGAAACATCCAACACTCTTCCCTAACACCACAACTTAAAAAATTCACAACATCCCATTACAGTAAAATATCAAACTCATTGCCATCAAGGCAGAATCAACACAGCTGACACTCTACCAGGTTATCAGAGGCTACAAATCACAAGAAATTGTCCACCTTTCT
>NW_006403010.1:728-2102 GCF_000299155.1 Elephantulus edwardii
CATATACATACATATATATATATATATATATATACACATATATATATAGCTGTTTGCTGTGTATTTTGTACTGTTACAGCATAGGACAGGGTTCAGATCTGTCAGACCAGTTCACTGTGAATTGTACACAACTCAATGACACCTAACAACAAATACAATTCACAGCGACTCTATTAAACAATAGATTTGAGCCCTGTCCTACCCTGTAGCACCCTCTGACACATTTGACCTGTTATTCCAGTTACTGTGTCAATTAATTTCATTGAGCTTCTTCCGTCACTGACCTTTCAGTGAGACTCAAACCTCTCTGACCTTTCCAAGCATTGTGCTCCTTTCCAAGGGATACCCTTTCCTAGCAACATGCCCAGAGTATGTGAGATGAAGCTTCATCCTTGCCTTCAAGAAGCACTCTGGTTGTACTTTCACCAAGATATGTCTATTTTTGTTCTTTTAGCAGCTTATGATGTATTCAGTACTCTTCTCCAACACCACAACTCAAAAGTATAGATTCTTCTATCATCTGTATCCATTGTGCAGCTCTCATATGACTGAAGGGACCATGATCTGAATCACCTGTACCTTACTCCTCAAACTGACATCATTGTTCCTTTCTTGCCATTGGACTTTCCCAGTACAATATGTCTCCTGATCTCCTGACTGCTAAGTACCAAGGGTGTTGAATGTGGCTCCAAGTAAGATGAAATAATTGACTTTTTCTTTGGGTTCCCCTCCCCCTTCTTTCTTTTAATTGTGATTTTAACAAAAATTTACAGAAAAGTTGGATTTTCGTTCATTCATGGTTGCATATTTTCCTCCCACCTAAATTTCAAAACCATCTCAGGAACAGGTTTGAGGCCTTGAACACTAATAAGCAAAGACCAGTTATGGGAAGATATCAAGAATATCATCTAGCAAGAGTGCAAAAGGTCATTATAAAGACAGAGGAGGAAGAAAAAACCAAAATAGATGTCAGAAGAGACTCTCAATATTGCACTAAAGAGCCGAGAAGCTAAAGCAGAGGAAAAAAATCAAGATATTAAGGAGCTGAACAGAAAATTTCAAAAGGCAGCGTGGGAAGACAAAGTAAAGTATTATAATGAAATGTGAAAAGAGCTGGAGTCAGAAAAATCAAAGGAACTGAACTCTCTCAGCATTTCTTAAGCTCAAGGAACTGAAGAACAAATTCAAATCTCAAGTTACTATACTTATGGATGCCTTGGGCAGAATATTAAATGATCCAGGAAGTATTAAAAGAAGATGGAAAGAATATACTGAGTCACTGTACCAAAAGGAATTGGCAGACACAGAAGAATTTCATGAAACAACATATGAACAAAAGCCTGTGGTGATAATGGAGGAAGTTCAAGCTGCTTT